>NW_028270188.1:1800000-2017932 GCF_037043375.1 Chiloscyllium plagiosum | reverse complement strand
ATCCGCACGAGGCAGAGCTAGTTCCCTGGTGCTATCTTATCGAACTCACCTCATTAACTACCCACTCCACCCCATTGTGCCCCTCTCATTCAATATCAGCCCAATTCTCCCACCCATCATGGTTGGAGGTACACACTACCGCCTGGGTGCCCCTGGAGATTCTGTAATCTCTGGCACGAGTGTCATGTTTAACAAGCCAATGGGCACATGTTTGAGCTTTCTCCGTTTGGAGCTGCCCTGCATAGTTTACCCCGAGCATGGCAGATAAGGGGCAATTAAACCACGGTTTGTCGACAGGGGCATGGAGCTCCTGGTAGATGGGCTAGTACAGAGTGGGACCATTCTCTTCCCAGAGGAGGCCAGACACACCGAGTATGGTCTGAGCTCCCTACCCAGCTCAGTGAAGTATCTGCGGTCTGAAGAAATGTCCAGCAATATAGGACAAGCAGCAATAACCTTCCCTGCTCTGCCAGGGTAAGGGTCACTGTATACTCTCTACTCCCTCACACTCACTGTAAATCTGTTATAGCACCGCCCCCCGAACAAATCTCTCTCTCTCTCTCCCTCTCTCTCTCCCGCTCCCCCGCCTCCCTCCACTTCCCCCCACCCCCTCCACATTAATAACACTGGATGGATACAACACTGTGGACTGACTCCCTCCGGACACCTCACCATGACCCTGTCCCCCACCTACAGCAGGGCCACCCACCCCCTCCCTTCCTCCCATTCCTGGAGAAATAGACTGGAATAGGTCAGAAAGGGCCAAGCCGGGTGCCGGAGTGCCCGATACCCATTCCCTCCCACCCCCTCCCCCCTGCCATGTGGGGAGGACCCTGTTAGGAGCCGGAGAGGACAGGGACACCTCGTGTGGAGATTCTGAAACATTCACCTCCCACCGACCGAGTAAGGAGCAATGTTCAGTGAAGGACAATTCTCACTATAAACACACTGGTAGCTCCGTTTCCCCCCGGCACAACTTAGAAGCCGTGGTCCTGATGCCATCTCCCTTTTATATCGAGCTGTTACAAATGGAATCCCCACGGTCTCGGTGGGCAGGAGGGTGGGCTCACAACACATCGTCACCCCCACCTCCCAGAAAGGGAGCACGGACGCTCCCTCTTACACCTCCCCCTTTAAACAGCTCAGATACTGAAACTAATCTGTTATAGCTTCTGCTCTCCTCACTTGTCCTGATATCTTCAATAATCTGTGCTCATATACACCCAGCGCTCACTGCTCCTGTAGCGCCTTTATAGTGGTATAGCCTGTTTTAAACGGTGTTTCATTGTCTTTCCGACCAAAGTGCATCACCTCACACAGCTCTGCATTAATCCCCATCTGCCTTACACTTGAACACTACACCAACGTATCACTGTCGTGTTAGAGTTCCACACTGTCCTCCAAAGACTTCAGAGTTCTTCCAGGTTTGGTGCATCTACAAACATTGAGATTGTTATAGTGTCACAGTCCCCATGAAACAACTGAAATCCTGCCATACTCATGATTGTGAGCAAGTGAAATACTGATATATTCCCACGGACAGAGTCAAATAATGACATGCTGTCAATGGAGCAACAAAAATTCTGACACTTACGAGACAGAGTAGATGAAATATTGACAAATCACAGAGTAAGAGAAATCCGGATAGGTTCCACTTATCTATATTCATCAGGGTATAATGTGATGAAGTTGAAAGCATGTACTGTACCTTTAAGAGAGAGAGAATGCTGTTCTGAACTGAGAGTTTACAAGAACCTGTGACATGAGAGGATGGCAGACCCAGAAACAGTATATTGTTATAGAGCTTGAGTCGGGTAATAGGTAGTTAAGAGAAAGGGGTTATAATAGTTGTGAATAGTTAATGTAAAATGTTCAGTTTCAGAGTGAAAAAATAAATTGATGTTTTTATTTAAACAGTGGAAATTGGCAGATCTGTCATTCATATTTTAACAGTTTACGAGGCGAATTGAGTATTTCTTTATGTTTCATTTAAGTTACCAGATGAGCTTCACGCCGTGTCCTAACCATTCCCATGTGTGTATCTGTGTGTCTCTGTGTGGGGCAGATCTGGCAGTCTCTGTGGTGCTTAAAGTGATGCAATGCCACCCTCCGCTGGCCTCCACACGCTACTGCACAGGCATTGGCAGAGGGTGAAAACCAACTGGGATTCATTCAGAGATGGGGAGGGAGAGGGCAGCTGCTCACAGCACCATCCAAACTGATGTCTTATCCATGGACTGATCTAAATGTCCTTTAAACGTTGGAGCTGTCCCTGTTTTCACCACTTCCTCTGGAAGGTCATTCCACACGCAAGCCAGATTCTGTCTAAAATAATTACCTCTCATGACTTGTAAATCTTTTTCCTTGCACCTTAAAATATCCCTCAGTTTTGAATCCCCACTTCGAGGGAAAATACATCAGCCCTTCAGCTTATCTGTACCCCTCATTATTTTAGAAACCTCTGTTAAGTTACCCCTTCACCTCATACTCTCCAGTGAAAAAAGTCCCAGCCTACCCAGCCTCTCCTTATAGCTCAATCCCTCCTTTCCCAGCAACATCCAGGCTAATATCTTCTGAACGCTCTCCAGCTTAAAAATATCAAAGTGAATAGTCAAGGTGTTTTCTAAGTGTACGGGGGTCCAAAACTAGAGGACATAGGCTTAAGGTGAGAGGAGAAACATTCAAAAGTGACCTAATGGTAACTGTTTCACACAGAGGGTGGTGTGCGTATAGAATGAGTGGGCTGGATGACCAGACAGGACACAGTATTCCAGAAGAGGTCTCACCAATATCCTGTACAACCTCAACATGACGTCCCAATTCCAATACTCAAAGGTCTGACCAATGAAGACAAGTGTGCTAAACACCTTCTTAACCACACTACCTATATGAGAAGCAATTTTTAAAGAATTATACCTGACGGCCTAGGTTTCTGTTATACAGCACTGCCAAAGACCCTACTTTTAATTGTCTAGGTTCTGCTCTTGTTTGATTTACCAAATCCAATACCTCGCATTAATCCAAACTAAACTGCATCTGCCACCGCTCAGCCCAGTGTGTGATATTACTGTCATCCCACCGCCCCCCCCCCCCCTTCAATTTTAAAATGCCCATCCCGCTCCAGGATTCATGCACACTCCGGCCTTGATTTTCACAAAGACCCTGACCTTGGTTTGCCTTGTGAGGTTTGGGGGAGAAGGGATAGATTGCAGACACAACCAGTGGGGAGGAGAGGCTGGACAATAATCAGTGGTCTGGTATAATTTCATGGTTTTAGGAAGAGGGCAGTCGCACGTTAGAGTTGGCGAATACTGATCCGTGTTTTGGGGCCAGAAATTATGGTCTTTCACCGTCTCTGGTGTTCAGTAATAAATATCTATTTGAGACCCTTCATTGTGAAGAGTGTGTCTGCAGGATTTCTTTCCCTAATATTGCAGACTACCAATATTAGCGATTAAAGATGTTCATAGTTAATTTCGATGGCACAGCACATACACTCAACATCCTACTGTTGAGACAAATATCTTGCATTTGTTTAACAATACAAAGTGCTTTGTGTAATTCAGTAATGGTAACCTGATTATAATAAATCCACACCGAGCTGAAAGTGGGCACTAAAATATGACCCAAAATCTGGGTATGGTTGTGTGGTGGGTAGTGTCCCTGTCTCTGAGCCAGAGCACTGTATTTGAGTCCAATTCCTAACTTGTAGTGTTCCTAGCTCTGGGCTAGAAGCCTGGATTCAAGTCCTGCCTGTTGCAGAGATATGTCCCAGCATGTCAGGACAGTCTGATGAACAAACACACAGGAGAATAATGTTACAGCTTTCTGGGTATTGCTGAGTGATGCTAGTGTCCTTATCTCCGGGCACAAAGGTCTGGCTGTAAATCCCACAGAGGTGTCTCATGATACATCTGAACAAACCGATTAAAATGGATTTAGAATTGTCACTTGGTGGAGAAGGAAGAGGTGTCACTATTGCATTTCAGAATTTAGGCCCAGGATGAGTGAAAACACAGCCACTCGTGTTGATTGGAGTCACATTTCGCAGCAGTAAAGGTTTATAAAATCTGAACAGTCATGGATAGGGTGAGTTGTCAGGGATTTTCCCCAGGTTAGGGACGTCCAAAACTAGAGGGCATTGGTTGAAAGTGAGAGGGGAAAGATTTTGGAGAGGCTTAAGGGGCACCTTTTCACACAGAGGGTGGTGTGCATATGGAATGAGCTGCCAGAGGAAGTGGTGGAGGCTGGTACAACTACAGCATGTAAAAGGCATCTGGATGCTGACAGACCTGCCGAGCTTTTCCAGCAATTTCTGTATTTATTTGAAAAATGCATTCATTTTAACACAGGTATTCTGAATAAATTAAACATTTTATTTTTTAATGACGCAGGGCCATGTAAACATATTTCAATCGACCGAGACCATTTTCTGCTAAGGGTATGGCTCTGTGTATGACAACAGCAATGATGTACCGACATAGACCAGGGAATGTGATGGAGACATAGTTTAGACAATGTACAAGGAGAATTCACATGGTCCAGTTTGGGAAAGGATCACATTACTGTGTGATTCAGCTCAGAAAGGGAGAAAACGTATTCTGCCCGAGAAGGAATGGTCTATTGCACTCTCTCTCCTTCATTGTTCCTCATCACAGCAATGTGTGCGAGCTAAAAAAAAAATCTACAGTCGTCATTACCATTCTTATTTTTATGGAATCCCTGCAGTGTTGAAACAGGCCCTGCGTCCCAACAAGTCCATACCAAACTTCTCAACCCATTCCCCTACATTTACCCCTGACAAATGTACCTAACCTAGAAATCCCTGAACACTACGGATAATTTAGCATGGCCAATCCACTGAACCTACACAGTTGGAGCTTTAGTAGGAAACTAGATCACCCATTTAGAAGCTCACACAGACAAGGGGAGGATGTGCAAACTCCACACAGACAGTCATCCAAGGCTGGAATCTAACCCAAGTCCCTGGTGCTGTGATGCAGCAGTGCTAACCACCGTGCTACCCTTTGGGTGATCCCTGACCAGAATTCAATGGAATCTCCTCACTGCCGAAAGCAAAGGGAATTCAGCTAAATCCAACTGTCCCAGGATGGTATCCCACTGCTAGCAGCTGTGTGAGTACAATATCTTCAGAAGCAGAATAACGTTCTGGACAATCTCACAATTTTTCCTTTTGTCATCAGATCCAATAATATCTGGACAAAGTTCTTTCAAGTTATAATTGCAGAGATTTTGTGTGTGTGTGTGTGTGTGTGTGTGTGTGTGTGTGTGTGTGTGTGTGTGTGTGTGTGTGTGTGTGTGTGTGTGTGTGTGTGTGTGTGTGTGTGTGTGTGTGTGTGTGTGTGTGTGTGTGTGTGTGTGTGTGTGTGTGTGTGTGTGTCAACGTTTTTAGAAAGGGAAATTTTGATTATATATTTGCAATACCCAAACAGTTTGCCATTCATCTTTCCATCATAGTTTGAATAACATAGCTCTGGATCATAAACATGTTTTAGCAGATTAAAGAAACTAGCCTGACTTGTTCCTAAAACGGACCCTGACCCAGTCAGAGACCGATATTATCGGCCATATCACTAACCTGGTCACATTTAACATTTGTTGTGAGCAGTGGAGCAGTGGGGCTAGAAAAGGAAAGAGTGACTCAAAAAGCCGGGGAACTACAGACCGGTGAGCCTGATGTCAGTGGTGGGTAAGTTATTGGAGTGGATTCTGAGGGATAGCATTTACATACATTTGGGAAGGCAAGGGCTGATCGTGGTGGACAACATGCTTTCTGTATGGGAAATCATGTCTCATTAATTTGGTGGAGTGTTTTGAAGAGGTGACAAATAAGATTGAGGAAGGCAGTTTGGTAGCCATTGTCTATATGGACTTCAGCAAGGTGTTAATTAAAAGAACAAAGAGCAAAGAACATTTCCAGCCCAAGAACAGGCCCTTCGCCCTCCAAGCCTGAGCCTATCCAAATGTTCTGTCTAAATCTGTCGCCCAATTCCTAAGCATCTGTAGCCCTCTGCTCCCCACCTACTCGTGCATCTGTCCAAACGCATCTTAAATGAATCTACTGTGCCTGCCTCTGCCACCTCTGCTAGCAACGCGTTCCAAACGCCCACCACTGTCTGTGTGAAGTACTAGCCGCATGTCTCCCCCTTAATGTTCCACCGCTCATCTTGAAAGCACGACCTCTCGTTATAGAATCCTTCACCCTGGGAAAAAGCTTGTCTCTATACACCCTGTCTATACCCTTTATGATTTCGCAAACCTCAATCAGGTTCCCCCTCAATCTCTTTTTATCTGATGAAAATAAATCTAATGATTGATACACAGATTAGTAAGTTTCGATCACATGGGATACAGAAGAAGCTAGTCACAAAAGGCTTGAAGGAAGAGGGATATTTTTCAGCCTGGAGGCTTGTGAGCAGCAGTGTACTGCAAAAATCAGCACTGAGTTCACTGCATTTCATTATTTATGTAAAGTATTTAGATGTGAATATCGGGGCCATAGTTAGTAAGTTTACAGATGGCATCAGAAAGGTGGCGTAGTAGATTATCGCAGAGTACAGCAAGACCACAATCAGATGGGACAAAGTGGTAAGGAGTGACAGATGAAGTTTAATTTAGATAATTACGAGGTAATACATTTTGGGAAGGCAAATAAGGGCAGAAACTATACACTTAATGGTAATGTCCTGGAGCGTGTTGTGGAACAAAAGGACATAGGGCTGCAGGTGCATTGTTCCTTGAAAGTGGAGTCGCAGGTAGACAGAGTGGTGCAGAACACATTTGGCACATTTGGCTTAATCAGTCAGAGCATTGAGTATAGGGGTTGTCGTGGCATGTTGCATCCGTGCAGGATGTTGGTGAGGCCACTTTAAGAATACTGCGTGCAAAGTGGTTTTCTTCAGAAATTACTTACACAGATGTCCCAGAACTGGAGGTGTGAGCTTTAGGGAAAGGTTGATTAGGTTGTGGTGTTTCCCCCAGAGTGTCAGAACTTGAAGGGTAACATTATAAAGGTTTATAAAACCATCAGGGGCATGGATTGTTTGAACAGCCACGCTCTGCTTCCCACGATAAGGGAGTCCAGAACAAGATAGCAGAGGCTGAAGGGGAGAGGGCGGATGATTTAGAAGGGACCTGAAGGTAAATGTTTCACACAGAGAGTGGTGTGTGTACAGAAAGTGCTGTCAGAGGAAGTGGTGAAGGCGGTTACAATCGCACGTTTAAAATGTATCTGAAAGAGGAGGGATATTGGCCAAATGCTGGTAAATGGGACTGGATCAGGTTTGATATCTGATCGGAGTGAACAGGTTGGACTAACGGGTCTGTTTCTGTTCTGCATGACTCTCTGGTTCTCTAAGAGAGATGATGAAAAATTCTGTAAGATCCTTTCAAGTCGGAATTCTCTTCACTGGAGGTTTATCGTGCCTCTATGTTCACATAGATTGAAAGCTGCGTTAGTTAATATATGACAGAGAAGTGAGTCATGCACAATGGGACGCAGTCAAGAAAGTGGGGCTGAGACCCCAACCTGATCAGTCACAATCTTAGTGCCTGGTGGAGAAGGCTCAACGTATCTAATGACCCGCTCCTGTTCCTCAGTCCCATATTTCTGTGTTCCATTCAGCCCGTCAAACCTGCTAGACAGGAACAGTTGGAGGCCACTTGCTCCTATACCTGGTGCACTGAAACAGAGGTGACCATTCAGCCTCTCAAGACTTTCACACACGCTTTGAGGTGATTTGGGAAATGTAATTGGAAAATCCAGGCTCAGTATGAAAGAGGTTCCTCATCTCTCTTTACAGAGCTTCCACTCTCTGCAACTTGTGCTTCATTTGTTGGTCATGTTGTAGACCCAGATTCACTGTGAATACAGCCCACATACCTCACCAAGCAATGGCTCACATAATCGTCTGGTCTCTCTGACTTCAATTTGTAATAACATGTAATAATTCATGAAAATAACACCCACTAACTTTCCAATAACAGAATGTGAGAACATCAGAAACGGGGCAGGTCGTTCACTCCCCAAGCCTGCCTTGTCCTTCACTAAGATCATGGCTGATCTGCTCTTTGTCTCAAATCCTCTTTTATGCCCAATTCCTCATAGCCCTCAACTCTCTGACAGGTCAATATCCATCTATTTCCTCTTCAAATATTTTCAGACAGCTGGCACCTAGAACACTCTTGAGAAGAGAAATCCTGACATTTAATACCACCTGTTTGAAGAAAACACTTGCTGCTCCTATATCATGGCTTATTGATATGAACAAAAGAGGTTGACACAATGGTTCAGGTAAAAATGACTGGCCCTGATATCAAGGCAGTGGTTGACTTCTCTTGACACCAAGGAGCTTAACAAAACTAGACTTAATGGGAATCAGAGTCATTTGTCCAGTAGTTGGACTCAAACATGGCACAAAGTAAGATGTTCATCGTCTCAGTCCTGGGTCAACTCTGTGGGAAATCTTCAGGGTAGCTTCCTCTTCACAAACATCTTCAGCTGCTTCATCAATGTCTCCCCTCCCCCACCTTCCCTACGATAAGATCAGAAGTGGGGATGTTCACTTGAGATTCCACAATGTTCAGAACATTTTATCTCCCATCAGCTCCTGAACCAGCCTGTGTCCATGTGCAGCAAGACCCAGACTCCATTGAGACTTGTGCTGTTAAAGGGTCCGTAACACTCATGTTACAGCACTGCCTGACACTGCAATGAAAGAAGAGTTCATTCAGCACCTAACGCTGCTTTCACAGGAATATGAGGAAGCCATTCAGCCCATTGACACTATTGGAGAAGAAGAGGGACAGCCCATTCAGTGCATCCAGCCTATTACTCAGGAAGAGAAGGAGTCTAGAGTGATGGACCACATCAGAGCACCTCGAAAATATTTGAAGGCAATAGCCTAGACTTTAATGTTTTCTTATTTTAAAGGAAATGTAAAGTTTCTGTTCCAGATGCAATGTGACTGGTCAAGCTACTCGGTGGTAAGCAAAACACCACTTATTTAAACACGAAAGATGAACTAAAACCAAAGAAAGAGGAATTTAGAATAACGTAGTTCTCTTGGACAACTTAACAGAATAATAGATCTAGGAACTATTACTAATGAACTAGTCCAACATAGGAAACACCCATAAACACAGCCCTTGGCAAAAAGGAAAATTCAGACACAGAATGTCACAAATATTTCTCCAATCCAGGAATTGTAAACAGCATCAAGAGAAACTTCAGAGAGGGTTGCAGACAGGAGACATTCACTGACACTTCCAACTCTGTGGAGACCCCTATCATTTTTGATGTTACTGAGAAACCAAAACCCAGAGATCCTAATGTGTGAGAGCTGGCCACACACATTCAGGCTGCATTAAAATTAATCTCAGGCCTTGGTAGCTGTTTACTCAAGTGGTCAGAACTAGCCAGCTTTGTATCAATCATTCAATATCTCTCTTAAAAGAAACCAGGACAAAATAACCTCTTAAAGCTGCAGTATTGTCACACTTGTCAGCACATCGAGCTATCAATCAGGAACCAGGGGTAACCCAGTCAGGCCCTTGGCCCTGTCCAATTGGACGAAGAAGAAGGCAGGCAGTCCCTTGAGACACATAAACAGGAACAGTAGGAGGCCACTTCCAACTTAATTAACTTACACTGGGCAGAATGAGGTGATTTATGCTGATCCATGATGAATGTATTATGCCCAAAACATCGATTCTCCTGCCTCATGGATGCTGCCTGGCTTGCTGTGCTTTTCCAGCAATCGACTCTCTCCTCTGATCTCCAGCATCAGCAGTCTTACGTGTCTCCTAATTGATGCTCGAACATGATGAACAAGTGGGGCAGAGGCTGCACAGACACACTCCTCCATGTTGTTCCTCCTGGCTCCGTTGTTCATGATACACACGTGGGACTTTAACGTGGTTTTCTCGCGGTGAGCAGGGAAACCATATGTCTTGTGTGAAGTCTCAAGAAGGCATATTTCATCTCCGAGAAGCCAGCCTGGTGTTCTCTATGTAGGGCAGAAGCTGTTGGGAAAAGCTACCTGTTACAGATGGAAGATATTGTGGCTGCTGTTGGGGATTGTGAGCAACATGACTTTCAATATGGGTTCACATGCAGACTGCACAATAATGTGGGGAGAGTTAATTAAGGCATATAAACTATTAGGAAAGCCACGTTGGACTGATGAGTGGACTCTCTAAGTTCAGGTAATGCTGATCTTGTTCATGTTTATCTTGTCTTGTGCACGTCATGTTCAGTGTAACCTGTATGCCTTACTCTGTTCAGGTTTATTTCCACCCTATGATCTGTCTGGCCATGTTCACTATGATCTCCCTCCACTGCTCATACGTAAAGTTCTTCCCTGCACTGAGGTACACATGGCAATAAATGAAAACAAACAAACCTGGTTTAAGTATGGAATTTCTCACCCTATCAATGTCTCTTTTGGAAATAAGTGATCGCTGCAAATCCTTGTGTTTCAGCATCGCAATTTCTTCTTCTCTCACAGCTCTACAGATTAAACACTCAACTTATTCGCTATATTCTCATGATACCATCACCCTTGTCTGTGGTAAGGAGATCATTCCTTACAAAGGAGATCAAATCTGTACAGACTGCCCCTAATGCTGTCTCAGCAAGGCTCTACAACAGCAGGTAGATGGCTTTACTTATGTACTCGAATCATCTTACAATGAAGGACAGCATACCATTGACTGCACCCATTACTTACACAGGGTTTGATTCGGAGCAGTCAGGATAGACTTGTGAGTGGGACATCATGCTTCCCAAATTTGGTAGAGTTCTTTGATTTAGTGACCAAGAAGGTTGACAAGGGCCGAGTGGTAAACGTAGTCTCTATGGATTTCAGTAAGGCCTTTGATAATTTTCCACATGGCAGGCTTCTCTGTCAGGTTACATCGCGTGGAATGCTGGGGGAACTGGCCAATTGGATTCACAGTTGGCTTGATGGGAGGAAGCAGAGGGTTTTGTGGAAGGATGCTTGTCAGACTGGAGGCTGGGTCCATAGATGTTTGTAATCTATGATTTGGTTGAGAATGTACAAGGCATGATTAGTAAGTTTGCAGATGACACTAAAATAAGTGGTAGCTTGATCAGTGAGGACGTTTATCAAAAATTGCAGCAGGACCTTAATCAGGTGGGGAAGTGGGCCGAGAAATGGCAAATGGAATTTAATAAAAATGTGTGAGGTCTTGCATTTTGGAAACTCAAATCAAGGTGGGAGTTTCATGATGAATGGGAGCGCCTTACGGGGTGCAGTGGTCAGAGAGACTTTGGCGTTCAGGTGCACGGTTCTCTGAGAGTGGAGTCACAGGTAGACAGGGCAGTGCAAAAGGCATTTGGCACACTGGCCTTCATCAGGCAGCACATTGAGTTTAGAAGTTGGGAATTTTTGTTGCAGTTACATAGGACTTTGGTAAGGCCGCACTTGGAGTGTTCTGTTCAGTTTTGTCACATTTGTTATAGGGGGGATGGTATTAAATTAGAAAGAGTGCAGAAGAAATTTACAAGGACGTTGGCAGGACTCAATGGTCTGAGATATTGGGAGAGGTTGGACAAGCTGGGACCTTTTCTTTACAGTGTAGGAAATTGACGGGGGACCTTGTAGAGCTGTATAAGATCATGAGGGGTATGGATAGGGTGAATGCTCTCAGTCTTTTTCCACAGTTTAGAGAATCGAGGACTAGAGGGGATCAGTTTAAGGGGAAAAGGGAAGGAGTAAAAGTGAACCTGAGGGGCCACCTCTTAACACAAAGGGCTGGTACGTGGATGAGCTGCCAGCAGATGTGTTTGAGGGTGGTACACTAAAAACATTTCAAAATTATTTGGATAAATATGTGGATAGGAAAGGACTAGAAAGATATGTGCTAACTGCAGGGAAATGGGGTTAGTGTGGATGGACAATTACAAGGTGTAGTCGAACCCCTCTGTTAATTTAATTGAAACACCCAGAAAAGCTCGCCTCACCTCATAATCTGTTAAAATATGAGTGACGCAGATCTCCTACCTTCCACTATTAAGAAAAAAGTAACAAGTGTATTTCTTAATTTTAACAGTGAACACTAAACAACAACTATTCACAAATACAAGCCCCTCTTTTCTTAACTACGTACTACCTGACTCCAACTCTAGAAAATTATGCTGTTCCAACAACCCACATATTAAACATTACAATCTCAAGACCACACAGACTCTATTTTTCCCGCTGTGTTCACTCTTCCAGCTGCTGATCTCCCTGGGCCATTTTGTTTTACTGCAAGTAGGTTTGACATTAACATGTACCTTTGATAGAGATTGTTTGAGCTGACCAGTTAGCACTCTTGATCTACAGCAGTTACTCTGCTGTTGAATGGCAGTGGCTCTCTGTCTAGTGTTCGAAATGCTGGGTTCATATACTTCCCATGTTACAACAAATCTCATACTTTCCAGTTGTCCAAACAATGATATCGATTTCCGTTGGCTTCTGGTATGCTAAGCGTTATTTAAAATCTTTGGTTGTGGTTGAATTGTTGTCAAAACAGCAACCAAAACACAGGTATCCATTTCCCAGCGAATTGTGACATTTGGAACAGTCTGACCTTTAGCTGGCATCTGTGGCTGTACTTTCTATTCAGCACAACCCGTTCTGTCTTAAAGTGACCAGATATGTTTTCGGCTTCATAACACCTCCCTTCTTCAGAAATAAAATGAACCATCAGAATGAAAAGATGGCTTCATTTATTTTCCTTTAATTCATATTCCCATTATTATGAAATACAAAAGTATTAATCTCAGTTATACCATTCACATTAATTCTGAAAAGATATATAACACTGGAATAAGTCAAATTTTATCTACACATTTTCCTTTAAATCCGTGATAACAAATCTGCTATCACATTTATACGACCCACAGAATGTATATGTTGGAAGTTTAAAGTCTGTAACATAAGACCCCAACGAAATATTCTCATATTCAGGTCTTTAAATATTCCAAAAAGTGCGAGAGGATTGTCGTTGTTGCGCACATCCATCTCCGACAATTTGTTTGTCATATAAACATTAAAATATTGTCAGGTCAGTAAGAAACTTAAACTCGTATGAAACTCAATCTTCCTTGTTCAATATTGGAGATTTTGCATTTTCTCTGGTGGATATTGAGGTTTTTCAACAAATAGCCAATTGGCTATTCAATTCCTTCATCATCTTTCTGTATCAGTACATTTCCGACCCCTATATCCCTCGCATCAAACATAATTTTCAAAGGGTTTCAAAATACTTGGTGCATTTAAAACTGGTGCGATGATTAATCCTGTTTGATAATTCTCAAATGCCTCCCTCCATTGTTTTGTCCACCACAATTCTGTGTTCTCATTAGTAAATCCATCAGGTGTGCAAATACGCTGCTGATATTTGGAAGAAAGTTCTGATAGAGTCCACTCAGTTCCAAAAATCGAACCACCTCTTTCTTCGAGGATGGTTGTGGAATTTCCATGTGTTCCATGGGGTCAACCTTCCATGTCCAATGTCATGTCCCAGGAACGTCCCCTCTGCCTTCATGAATTCTGTTTTCTCAAATTTATTACCAAGTTTGCTTCTTGTCATCTTTCAACACGCTCTGCCAAAAGTAACATCTGAGCTTTCGATCACTTGCTAAAGATTGCTACATCATACAGATAAACTGCACAATTTGTTCATCTGGCCATAACTCTGTTCCGCACTCTTCAATGTGTCTGGAGCATTATAAATTCACATGACATACTCTACCACTTTTTTGTCATATCCGCTATCTTTATCCGATAGTTTAACTGACTCAACATTTATTTTAATTTGAAAGGGGCCACTAAACCTAGCTTTGAAGGGATTTCCTACCGCTGGTGACAATTCTAATACGTCATCCCCACGGGAAAACGTCAACGTTTCAGAGTTTTTATCTGCCACATGCTTCATTCTATACTGTGCCCTCTTCAGGTGCTGTTTAGCTAACTCACCTACTCCATCTAATTTCACCCTCACCTCAGACACATAATTCAACTGTGAGGTTTCCGACTTTGGTCCTGTCAATTTTTATATATAATAAATTTCAAAGCACCTCTCACTGACATTGTACGAATATTTACTCAAGGGAAGTAAAGTGAGTAGATTTATTTGGGCCATCTCGGATGGCAATCAATACGATAAGACGCCTTTATTCCAATAATTCGTGTAATTCTGACAGAATGCTGTTAATATTGTCTTCAATGTCTAATGCCAACTTTCCAAGGCTCCCTGGGATTCGGTATGGGACAGATGTGATTTAAACTGCTGTATGCTGAAGCTATCCATGACTTCTTTAAATAGTTGAGCGGTAGAATAAGACCCATGGTCTGACTGAATCACACTGCGTAGTCCACAGTGAGTACGGAAAGTTACCAACTCCTCCACCTCCCCTTTTACGTTAACACTCCATAATGGAATTATCCCTGGAAATCTGCTAGACACATTCATTATGGTCAGCAGATATTGGTTTCCACTTTTATTTTAGAAAGGGGAGCTCCACAATTAATCATAACCCATGTGAAAGGTTCTTCAAATACA
Source organism: Chiloscyllium plagiosum (assembly GCF_037043375.1). Classification (NCBI taxonomy): domain Eukaryota; kingdom Metazoa; phylum Chordata; class Chondrichthyes; order Orectolobiformes; family Hemiscylliidae; genus Chiloscyllium; species Chiloscyllium plagiosum. The sequence continues at coordinate 2,003,337 of NW_028270188.1, read as the reverse complement.
GGAATTGGCAATAAAGTCTTCCTGGTTTTATTACTGCCTGTTACTTACCGACCATTTGACATGTATGACATGTACAACAAAAAGTAACCATGTCCTTGTGCGTTACAGGCCACTAGAAATGCTTCTGTACCTCAGCCTGAGTCTGTACACCTAGGTGACCGCCTGCACTTAGTTTATGTGCTACCTGTAACACTCTATGCTACCGATAACACAATCTGGTGCACCTCAGTCAATTTCCCTTCTGCACTAATGTGTCGTGGTGTCCATTTAAATTTTAGGATTATATTTTTAATAACGTTCGCCAATATATTCTGATTACTTGTGTGTGTGTGTGTGTGTGTGTGTGTGTGTGTGTGTGTGTGTGTGTGTGTGTGTGTGTGTGTGTGTGTGTGTGTGTGTGTGTGTGTGTGTGTGTGTGTGTGTGTGTGTGTGTGTGTGTGTGTGTGTGTGTGTGTGTGTGCAATATATACAAATTTTCTGCATCGTTACATCATACAGGGTGTGAGTTCACTGAACATCAACTCCTTTGTTTTTTTCTTTCATTTTTCCTTCCTGCTGTAACTTATGATAGTGCGATCTTGTTACACTACACAGTCTGGAAAAATCCCTGGATATTTTTATTTTAATTCCCCAGTTCCCCAGTCTTCCTTTGATTTCTCCACCACAAGGGGTTCCTCTCCCACCTTGAATCCCGCTAAATCTTTTCCCAGAACAAACTGTATTCCTGGAACGGACACACTGTCACTCACTCACCATATTGCTTCCCCAATCTTGATTTGGCACTCCAACCTGATGTTACACCAGGGAATGCTTCGTTTCAGTCTGCATTCCACAAATTATCACGCTCTTCAGTGAAATGCCAGAAAGAGTGAAAATACTTCCATCTCTTACTATTAGAGAGCGAGAGAAAGTGAGGACTGCAGATGCTGGAGATCCGAGTTGGAAAGTGGAGGGCTGGAAAAGCTCAGCATTCGAGTGGCAGGAGAGTTGACGTTTCAGGCACAAATCCTTCATCAGGAAAGTGGGGTTAAGTGAGGGGGAAGGGGGTTGAGAATTAAATAGGAGGGTGGGGTGGAACTGGGTGGAAAAGAGCTTGGAAGGCGATAAGTAGATGCAGGTGGGGGGTGATGGCAATAGGTCGGAGAGGAGGGTGAAGTGGATAGGTGTTAGGACAGATGGAACCCTCAAACTATGCAGCATCAACGTCAACTTCAGAAATTTCCAAATCTCCCCTCCCCAACCTCATCCCAGTTCCAACTATTCAAATTAGCAATGCCCTCTTGAACTGTCTTAATTGTCCATCTTCCTTCCCACCTACCCACTCCAAACTCCCCTCCGATATATCACTATCACTCCCACCTACATCTTCTTATCGCCGGCCCAATGACCCTCCTGCCAGCCCATCTCCTACTCTCCTATTTATCTTTCAGCCCCCTTGTCCTTCTGCAACAATCCTGACGATGGGTTGTTTTTACCTCCTTTATTCCTGATATGTCGACTGTGCTGCTCTTCAGATGCTGACTGAACTGTTGTGCCTTTCGGGCTCCTCACTTCTCAACTATTAGACACTGAACAGATCCTGTAGCTCCCAAAATTATAACTTCTTGTCCTCCTCCCCCCACCCCGTTTTTTTTTCTGAGTAAACTTTATCCACAGAGGTGAATTCTTTATGGAGATCAGGCACTGACTCCATACCCAACCATTGTCTCGACTGTGCACTCTCCTACAGCTCCTCAGCTCCACTTTGGGTCTCCTTTTCCAGGTGCACTAATGCCACTGGGTTAACCTCTGTTACCACATCGTTTTCCAAAGTGTCTTTCTTCAATTCCCAGCACTGTGTGTCCCAGCTTACTGCAGTGAAAACACCTTTTCCCACTGTCCGTCTTAAACCATCAACACTGTAGTTTTATGTGTTCGACTCCCTGAAAGTGAGAACACCTGAGGACTTTCACCACCTTTCAAAACCCCTCGGGCTTTGTTTTCATACGTGGTAAAGTATTGCCAGTGTGCTTTACTCTATGTTTTGTATTGTAAAATCTCCCCTTCTCCCAATTTCTATCCCTCACAGGATGAAAATCCTCCCAGAAGCTAAATTTCATCTCATGCACCAATGCATATTTACCTGCCATTCCTGCCGTGCTTCTCATTTCTTAAAATTTCTATTAATTCACATGAACTCTTACAATCCGTGGAAGTGAGTCTTTAAACTCCTCCAGAATAATCCCCCTTCGGGCCTCACAGGTCTTGTCCATTTTTAAAGTCTGCACCTATTTCTCAAAATAACTGTGGCTACTTCTTTCAAACTCAACATCAGCCTGACCTGGTTCCATCTCTATATTTCTGAACAGTTGTCTATATGCTTCTAGTACCAATTCATAAGCACTCAAAGTAGCCTGTTTGACATCTGCATAATCTCTTGCTCCCTCATGTGACAGCACTGCACATATCTTTCAAGCTGTGCCCACCAGCTTATTCTGAACTAGCATTGCCCACAAGTTCACGGGACACGCCATCTGCCAAGCCAATTTTGCAAATATAATAAAAAAGGTTTTGATATTTTCCTCACCGAAATATGGCAATATATTAGCATGGTTGTATATATCTCTACGTTCTCCTTTCATTTTCATCCTGCTAATTTAGCTTTCTTACTTAATTCCAAACTTCTAAATTTCAACTTCTCCCTCTCCTTTTCCTCTCTTTCTCTTTCTCCTTTTCTCTCCTTTTCTGTCTCTTTCTTTATCTTCAAACTCCTGTTGCCACATGTGCAACATATTTTTTCTTACTCGACTGCAAGTGCCTGTTTCTCTGATACACCAAAGTGCTTGACCAACTCCATTACAATTTCAGCTTTCCTTTTGTCCCTGGTGAAACCCAATTCTAATCTAATTGTTAATTCTAAAAGTTTGCCCTTCCTTTGTCTTTCTACGCCTTCTTGGAAAATTTGGGAATCATCTTCAAACCCCAGAACCTCTTAACGTAATGTTAAAACCCATTTCTTCTAATTTAACCAACACGAGGAAACAAAATTAAATGAATTTTCTCACCTGCTTTATTTGAAGGTCTAGGTCACTAACTGCCAATTGATGGAATCTTCTGGGTCCTTTTGTACCCCAAATCTGTTCAAATCTGTCCAAACTCCATACGACGGGCCCTCAAACCATTATGATGTCAATGTCGAAACCCTCTGTTAATTAAAACCACACACGTAGAAAAACTCACCTCGCCTCATACTCTGTTAAAACATGAGTGACAAAGTAGTCCCAAATTCCAGTATTAAAAGAAAAATATCAATTTATAAATATGTAAGTTAACTTGCTGAGCTGGAAGGTTTGTTTTCAGATGTTTCGTCACCATGACTAGGTAACAGCATTAATAAGAGTCTCCAGTGACACACTGGTGGTATGTCCCACCTCTCTATAGGTTTTGGTTTCTTAAGTTGGGTGATGTCATTTCCAGTTCTTTTTTTCAAGGGAAGGTAGATAGGATCTAAATTGATTTGTTTGTTAATGTACTTCTGTTTAGATGGCCATGCCTCTCAGAACTTTTGTCCGTGTCTTAGTTTCGCCTTTCCTAGGATGTGTGTATCGTCCCAGTCAAAGTAGTGTTCTTCCTTGTCTGTATGTACGGAAACTAGTGATAGTGAGTCAAGACTTTTGGTGGCCAATTGGTGTTCATGTATCCTGGTAGCACGACAACAGGACAGTTTGAAATGGAGTAAAAACGATTTTACATACACTCTTTAATCAGTGTGTGTTCAGATAGGAAGATTGTTCATATGTGTGCAACACATTCTGAATGAACAACGGAGACACAGTTAACGAAAAATGGTGCACATGATGTATAACATTATTTGATCCTCGTCTGAAGTGATATGTTCCCCTTCTCTCAACGTTCCCCCTTTTCTGGGATTCCCTACTCTTGTCTCTCATTCTTTTCAGAATGTGTGTTATAACTCTTGGTTATGGTGTCCCAACTTATTTCGGTTAATCCCCTTTCTATCAGGATTTCAATATATTGGGCTGCTGGGTTCTTTCCAAAGCTACTGTCTGTCATATTATTGGAGAATAAAATTCTGGCATCAGATCCAGTATTTGAACATATTCCTCTGTTGTATATGCACTGAACAAAGGACCACAGCACACAGGAATTGCCAAAACATTGAGGGATGTACATCTACTTCTTTCGATAATCTAGTTTTCTAATTTTTCTTATCTCCACATCTATATTCTGTCTCTCGTTCTCGCTTTTTATCTAGTCCAAGAATCCAATTAGTCTTATTGTTCCATCTCTCAAAACTCCTTCTTTCGGTTTATGTCTATTGCTCTCATCTCAATGTAATGTGATTATAAGTGAGTAACGTAAGTACAAAGACATGTGGGAGGAGCTGGCCAGAGTTAATTGGAAGGTGAGCCGAACAGGGAAGACCATTGAGCAGCAATGGCAGGAGTTTCTGGGGATAATTTGGAGGATATCAGAAATTCATCCCAAAGGAGATGCAAAATACTCATGGGATGACAAGGCAGCTATGAGTGATAAGGTATCAAACCAAAAGAGGAAATATACAATGTGGTGAAGATGATTGGGAATCTAGAGAATTCATTGCCTCTGAAACTACATAAGGCTGGCATTACTGACACTACAGGACTCTTAATCATGGTCAGGGCGAGAAACAGAGGGAAACACACCCCCCTCAAACACAGAAGATGGCATTACTGAAGGAAAACTACAGACGAATTAAATAATTGAATTAAAATCAGTTAAAAGCTTTTGCGGAATGTGTCAGATTGAAAGCATGACCCGGGGAGAGGCCCTCAGCAGAACGAGGGTTTGAAAATGAAAGTATTAGCACATCAGAAACCAGAATAGGTCACTGAGTAGAGAGGACTGATGGATGAATGGGACTCGATGTTAACTAGGGGACAGACAGCAGAATTGCAGTGCAGATATTGCATCTCAAAACTGCGTATTCATGTGCTGCTGTAACCACAGCAGCAGGAGAAGCAGACCTGCATTCAACCACAACCTGCAATATTTTGCCCGGGATAATCTCCTCAGTCTGCCATGACAATCAACATGATCTATGGTTCAGTGACGAGTATAGGTGAACGTGGCAGGGTCAGAACCACGTGAACTTAAACCTTAAAACCACCGTTCTTGACCAACAGATCTGATTGAAGCCCTGCAGTCCTACCACATGCAGTCATATACGGTGATGGATGATGAAACAAATGACGAAGGAAAGGGCTGCACAAACGTCCCCATCCTAAATAATGGATCAGTCCTGCATATCAGTGTAAAAGACAAGGATGTAGTACCTACACCATCCTCAGCCAGAAGTGTTGAGTCAATAATCCATATCTCTCTCTTTATGGTGCCCACAGCATCACAGATGCCACCCTTCAACCAATTTGATTCACTACACGTGACATGAAGAAACAGCTTAACACAGTATATTACGACAAAGGCAATGGGCCCTGACCCCATTCCTGCAACAGGACTGAAGAGTTGTGCTGCACAGCAAGCCGTGTCCCTGGGGAGGCTGTTTTGTTCCAGCCCCATCTCCCTGGCAATGTGGAAAATTACTCAGCTATGTCCAGTCCCCTCAAAGGAGTATAATTACAATCTAACCAATTACCTCCCCCTCAGTCCCAGCACGACAGTCAAATTGGTAGGAGTTCTTTTTGACAGAGCTGTCAAGCAGCAAAGAAATGACCTGCTCAATGTGGTTTCAGGCAGATCCCCATGTGGAGATGGTGCTGCTGTGGAAATGTCTTTGGATTACTAATCCACACCAGGCTAATGCTCTGGCAGCTGGTGGAAGTTAAAAATAATTAATAAAATATCGAGATTTAAAATCTGGTGTCAGTAATACTTACCCTGAAGCCAATGTCGATTTTAAACAGCTGTTTGCTTCCCCAATGAACTTTCAGGAAGTGAATCTCCCGTGGTTTCTTGGTCTGGCCTAAAAGTGACTCTCGACGTTCAGACATGTGATAAACTGTTCAATTGTCCCTGAAATGGCTCAAAATTATCATCCCTGCTTCTAATCTGTCTCGCCCTGTCAGAGGTTTTTAAATTTCACTGAGATCTCCAGTCGTTTTCCTAAAACCCATGGAATACAGGCACAGTTGCCCCAAACCCTGCTCCCACAACAAGCCTGTCATCCCAGAGATCAGTCTGGTTATCTTTTGTGCTCTCACTCAATGTCACGTTTGTCCTTTATTAGGTAAGGAGACCAAAACTGCACAGAATACAGCACAATGTTCGCGATGGCGTCTCACCAAGGCCCTGTACAGTTACAGTAAGACACCCTTACTCCTGGACTCAAATCCCCCGGAAATGAAGGTCAACACACCATTTACCTTCCTAAATGCTTTCTGTTCTGAAAAAATTACTTTCAGTGTCGAGTGTACAGGGAGATCCAGATCTTTTTCAATGTTACAGCTACCCAACTGGTGGGTCTATGTACACTGTTAAGTGTCCCAATGCCATTCCCAGTATTTTGTTCTGGTTTCAGAGCTCACTGCCCTGTATGGACGGCGGAGGTCGGTGAAAAATGAAACAAAGAGAAGCATACGTCCTTTTATAGAGTAACATTTTCCAACTTTTCAAATGGTAGGCTGCCGTTCTCTTTTTCCTATCAAAGGGCACAACGTCACATCGACCCACATTGTTCTTCATTGCCTCGCATTTGCACAGACACTTCACTTTCCTCTGTCACCTTGGAGCTTTTTTTACATCCTCCTCACCCACTCACAATCCGACATCGATTAATGCCATCATCAGGATTGGAAATATTGCATTTGATTCCCTCTGACAAAAGTTTGGTGTGAAATAGCTAGGGCCCAAGCACTGCATCCTGCTACACCCCCGAGTCCTCTGCTCTAAAAAAAAAAAAGATTTATTCCTACTCACTGTTTCCTGTTAGCTCTCCCATTGTAAAACCATGCCCTTCTATTAGCCCCAGTCCCATAGTATTCAAATTTGTATACCAGGCTTGGGGCTTTACCAAAATCGGTCTGAAATTCACTCATATTGCATTGATTGCTTCTCCACAGTTTTTGCTAAAAGTCATTTTCTCAAATATGATTCCCATTTGATAAATCTGTTGCCTTTGTCTCAGCTCATTACTTTCAGTTAAAATACTTTCTCCATAACGTTTATTTGCTAATTTTGTTCTATTCCCTTTTTCTCTCTCACCAGATTAAACTTTCCTTGTATTGTTGGGAAGATTGTTTTTTTGTTGTTGTTTTGTTTTCTTCTGTGAGGACATAACTGAAATATTTGCTGCATAGTTCTGCCATTTCCCAGTTCTCCATTCTCAATTCTCTGGATTCAGACTGTAACAAAGCTGCACTTTTTCCCCTTAATTATGCAATTTACGTAATTTTTGAAGATATTGCAAGTTCACTTTTATTACCCTTGTGCATATAGAGTGTTCTGAAACCCATTGATTCCTGCCTTAAGTTTCTCAGCGATTGACCTTCCACAACCATACACTCATAGAAGCATAGTCTCTTCACCGTCAGAAATACAGCACGGACTGCATTAGTCCTACTTTTCTACACGAGCCCCATAGCTGGGAATGTTAAGACACTTCACGAGGTCGTCAAGTGCTTTGTAACAGCTGTGAGGTTACCAGTGATAACTCCCTCTCCGGTAGTGCATTCCAGACCCCAAAACCTTCTGGGTAAAATTCAATCCTCAAAGTCTTTTCGAAATCTCAAAGCCTTCATATTAAGTGTGTGCTTCCCCTTGTTCTTCTCCCTCTGAATTAAAGGAACAGCTTCTGTCTATCCACAATGTCCATGTCCCTCATATTCTTATCTTTCTGAATCACATCCCCCTTAGACTTTTCTGCTCCAAACTAAACAATCCGAGCTTATCCAGCCTCCCTCCATAGCTAATATGCTACAACCAAGGGAACATCCTGGTGAATCTCCTCTGCACCCCATCCAGTGCAATGACATTCTTCCTGTAATGTGATTCCCAGAACTACACACAGTATTCCATCTTGGCCTCACCAAAGCTCCGCATAGCTCTGATAATCTGTGCCTCGATTAATAAAGGCTATACGTACGCTCCCCTTTACTTTCTCAATTTGTATATCAACCTGTCCAGTCACATTCAGGGATGTGTGGAGAAGCTACCTATGAGCTCCCTAGTGTGCTGCCATTCACTGAGTATTCCGCTGTCTGCTTCCTTCTTCCAAAGTGCATCAGCTCATATTTATCAGGGTTGCATTCCATCTGCTATTGATCTGTCCATCTGACCATTCCATCTGTATCTTCCTATAACATAAATCCTTCCTTCTCACTGTCAACCAACCGGTCATTCGTTGTATCAAACACAAACTTAGTTATCACACTCTCCCCACCCCTCATCCATATTCACAGATACACCATTTATGAATACCACAAATAGTAAGGTTGTAGATCACACAACGCCAGGTTTATCCAGGACCAACAGTTTTATTCGGAGGCATTAGCTTTCGAAGCGCTGCTTCTTCATCAAGTCGTTGTGTGCTTTGAAAGCTCGAACCACCGAATAAACCTGGTGTTGTGTGATTTTTAACTTTGGCCACCCCAGTCCAACACTGGCACCTCCGAATCACAAATAATAAGGACAGAACACTGCTTCTTGTCGTACACCATTGGAGACCGGCCTCCAGTCACACAAACAGGCTTCTACCACCACCCTATGACTCCAACCACTAAAGTTGATTCAGATGCAACTTGACAAGTCAATAATGACTCCTACTTATTTCCTGGTTATTCCTTTCCACTTGACACACTTGCTGAATACCTAGGGATTCTCCCTAAACTTGCCCTGCCAGCAGGTTTCCATGCCCTTGTATTAGTCAGTCCTCTCTGAGCGAAGAATTTCCTCCTTATTGCAGTCTTAAATGGCCTGTCCCATATCGTGCCATTATTTGCCTTAAATGGAGAGTAGACAGCCAGAAAAACATCCAGTTTATTTCCACCTTGTCATATGTTTAGTGAATTTTCTAAATTTCACTGCGATCACCTCTCATTCTTTGAAACCCGAGAGAACACAGTCTGAGTTTCTGCATCAGACAATCTCGCCACCTGAAGGACAAATCTGAAGAATGTCCATTGGACCTCCTCTGTGGTCAATATATCTTTCTCAGATTAGGTCACCAAAACTGTGTACAATACTCCAGGTACAGACTCACCAACTGTGTACACAATATTCCGGGCAAAGTCTCACTAATACACTATGAAACTACTTCAGCATTTTATTGCATCGATATTCTGACTCATTTCATTGACTTTCCACTTACATATATTCTTCCAAATACCCTTCAAAAATTCCGAAGTTATGAAGTATTATTTCCATTCAGAAATGTATACTGATTCTCTCCAATGTTGCTGTTAATTTCTAAATATCCAATATTGCATCCTGTCTCATAGACTCCAAACGTTTCACTACAGATGTCAAGTTAATTGGTCTGCATTTGTTCACACTATCACTTTTTCCGTTTCTAGATGCCTGGATTCATTCCATTCATCTCCCTCCCATGCTTGGACCACGTTTATTACCTTCCATTTATCTACACTCGCATTCCAGCCTCAAGAATGCACAGGAAAATAAAACACAGTCATCGACAGTGCAATTAATACTTCTATTGCTGATTTATTTCTGACACTTTGAAATGAATTACATCTGTTTCGTTAGACATGGCAATGCTCCATCCAGCTCCATGTTCAAGTATTACCTTGTTACTGATAGGAATTGACTTTGTGTCTTTAGTTCCACCAGTCCTATATGATCACGTGATATTTCTGGGTGATTTTCTGGTTCTTCCTCCATGAAGACAGATGCAAAGTAACTGGTTGTTTTCTTGGCCATTTCCCTGTTCTCCACAATAACCTCTCCTCTCCCGATTACAAATGTCTACATTTGACCTTGCTTCTATTTTGTTTCCTTTGAAATACATATGTAGGTGTATGCAGTCTTAGTGTTCCTGTTTGTTAGCATGCATGTTCGCTTTTTGATTTCCTTATCAGTTTCATGGCCCTCCTTTTCTGGACTGTAAATTTCTGACATTTCTCAGGGTTCCATAATGTCTGGAATTCTTCTGAAGTTACTTCTTATGATTAATATAATCTTTAATTTGTTATGTTAACCATCATTAAGTACTTTCTCACTCTTGTGTGTTTTTACCATAAAGAAATTGACTTTTGTTTCAGACTTTGCAGTATTACGAGAAACAGATATATCCAAGAACATTTCAAGAGGACAGAAAAGAGATTGTTGGGGCCTGGCTAATATTTTTACATCATCGCTGGCTATGGGTGAGGTCCCAGATGACTGGAGGACTGGGAATGCTGTGCTCTTCTTCAAGAAGGGCTACAAAGAAAAACCTGGGAACTCTCGACCAGAAAACCGAACATCTGTAGTTGGTAAGGTACTTGAGAAGATTCTGAAAGATAAGATAAACCAACATTTGGAAAGGCGGGGTATGATTAGGAGCAGTCAGCACGGCTTTGTGTATGGGAGATCATTGCTGACAAATTTATTAGAGTTATTTGATGAAACGTGACCAGCAACGTTGACGAGGGCAGGGTGATATATGTAGTCCAATTGATTTGAGCAAGGCCATCAATAAGGATTATCATGGTACGCTGCTCTGGAAGGTTAGATTGCATGGAATTGAGTGGGAACAGGGCAAATTAGATACAAAATTATCTTGATGGTAGGAAGCAGAGAGTTATAGTGGAAGGATGCTTGTTGGACCGGAGGCCTGTCACTATTGGAGTGCCTCAGTGTTCGGTGCTGGGACATTACTGTTTGTTTTATGTATAATGATTTAGTTTTGAATGTACAAGGCATGATTATTAAGATTGTAGATGACAATAACTAATGTGGTGTCGTGAACAGTGAGGAAGGTTATCAGACATTGCAGCAGGAATTAATCAGCTGAGGAAGTGGGCCAAGAAATGGCAAATGGAGTTGAATGTGGATCAATGTGAGTACTTGCATTTTGCAAAGTCAATTCAATGTCGGAGTTTCATGGTGAATGGTTGGGCCGTAAGGGTTGTAGTAGAACAGCCTGGCCCTGGAATTCAGGTGCACGATTCTCTGAAAGTTGATTCAGAGATAGACAGGGCAGTGAGGAAGGCTCTTGGCACACTGACCTTCATCAGTCAGGGCATTGAATATCGAAGTTGGGGATTTATGTTGCAGTTATATAGCATGCTGGTGAGGCCATATTGCAGCATTATATTCAATTTTGTTCACTTTGTTAACGGAAGGATGTTATTAAACAGGAAAGACTGCAGAGGAACTTTACAAGGATGTTACCGAGGAGTCAATGGTCTGGGTTTTAAGGAGATGTTTGACAAGCTAGGACATTTTACTTTATCGTGTACGAGACTGAGGGGGAATCTGATGGAAGTGTATAAGATCATGGGAGGCATGGATAGAGTGAATGCACTCAGTCTTTTTTCCCTAACGTTGGGTAATCCCGGACTAGAGGGCATCGGTTTAAGGCCAGAGGAGAAAGAATAAAAGGGAATATGTGGGGCAACTTTTTTTACACAGAGGGTAATATGCATATGGAATGAACTGCCAGTTGAAACGGTTGAGGCAGGTACACTTAACAGGCATTTGGACAAATACATGGACAGGAACGGCTTACAAGGATATTGGGAAATAGCAGGGAAATGGTGTTAGTGTAAATGGACATTCTGGAATGGACCACTTTGGGCCGAAGGACCTGTCTCTATGCTGTCGGACTCTGTGACTCGAACAACCATTGCTTTTCTCTCACTGAATGTTATATTGTACTTTTCCAATTCATTGGAGCTAACTTGACCCTCTCGCCTCCAGGCTTCCACGATGTTTGACTATAATGTTCAAACATTCTATATTGCATGCAGAAGGTATGTGAAATGCAACATATTAATGTCCCAATTCCTCAAAGCTGCTTCAGAGCAAGGTTAGTAATTAGTTTTTCTGACCACAGAACACCAAATCCAAAATAACCTGCTCTCTAGTTTGGTTCACAACATACTCGTCAACCCACCTGATATACACTTCTGGAATTTATTTGTCACAACATTAGAAGTCACTTAGTTAACGCAGTTTTGTTGCAACTTGATGCCATCTATTATTACTGCAGCACCCAAGATTATTTGTTACTCATTAATAGTATGACGGCGTCGCTGAATAAACAGCATTTATTGCCCATGCCTGAGGGCAGTTAACAGTCAACAGCATTGCATTGAGTCTAAAGTCACATTCAGGCCAGACCTGGTAAGCACAGCAGTTTCCTTCCCTGAAGGAAATCAGTGAACCAGATGAGTTTTTCCACAATCGTTTCCTGGTCATCATAAACCCTTGGTTCCAGATACTGATTGAATTCAAATTCCACCACCTGCCATGACAGAATTCAAACTTGGGAACTCAGAACATTCCCTGGGTCTCTGGGCTAAGAGCCCAACGATAATACCACGAGGCCATTGCTTCCCCTTGCATATACTTGCATATCCAATTTCCACAGTATATGATTCAAAATATTTGTGCGACAGTTTTGGTCTCGATACATAACGCACGAAAGTTTGGTTCTCCTTGCTATTTGTAAGATCCACCCAGACTGCTCCTGTGGAATCTGAGGGACAGGGTCTGTGGCATTGTTATTGATAGACTTGGACAAGACATACAGGGAGACTCGCCGAGACGCTGGGATGATATGAAGAATTGGTCAGCAACACAGGATAAGCGTCAACATCCTCCCCGCTCTGTCAAGATAAGTGTTACTATAGTCTCTCTGCTCCCTCACACTCACTGTATATCTGTTATAGCACCTACCCCCGAACAAGGCTTACACTGACTCTCCAAATAAGACTCAAGCATGACTATTATAGCTATTGAATTCAGCACCTTCTTTCCCCCACTTTTTCTGTCACTGCCACAATAGCTCTGCACACTAATAACGCGGTGTGGATACAACACTATGGACAGATTCCATCCTGACACGTCACCCTTCCCCCCTCTACCTACACCAGCACTAACAGCAGGGCCACCCACTCCCACCCTCACTCCTTAACTTCCCTTCTCCCATTCCAGAAGAAAAAGCCTGGAATAAGACAGAAAGGGTCAAGCGGGGTGGTGGAGTGCCAGACATCTATTCCCTCATCCCCCTACCCTGACATGTGGGGAGGACCCTGGTAGGAGCCAGAAAGGACTAGGAGGCGTTGTGTGGAAATTCTGAAACATCCACGTCCCACCAACCGAGTAAGGAGCAATATTCAGTAAAGAGCAATTCTCAATTTAAACCCACTGGCAATTCCAACCTCATCTCTCTCACTCACAAAAGAATATATCCCATTGCACAGAGATGCAGGCATTGAAATACACAGAAGTATTGGTAAATACCCCAATATACTAACATACAAGTAGATAGGCAGACACAGATAGAATCACACAGTCTGATACACAGATAGAAAGATGTAGTCCCAAAAATACACAGGCAACAAGCGCATGGACACACACACACATATAACACACACAAAGGCACAGACAGTAGTGTCATTAAGACACAAATAAATAAGTTTTTGATTTATAAGGAGATCAAGAATTCTATGGAGAACGTAGGAGAATGATGTTGAGAAACATAAAAGAAATGATTAAATAGCATGTCAGACTTGATGGGCCGAATGGCCTAATTCTGTTCCTTTCTGTAATGCTTGTGTGGCGTTATTCTATCAGGTATTCTCTTCCTGAGACAGCAACAGAGGCTGTGTTTGATACATATTTGATTGGAAAGAGTCAGTGGTATTGTGGAACAGAGTTGGTGGGTGGAATGATTTCTGTCTATTCCTAGTTATTGTATCCTTATATCCGAAAAGGGGCAGTCATTTGATGTGAGGTTAAGGCAGATTTTAAAGTAATGGGTCCCACAGTGAAATCAGGATGTGCCCTTCCCTTTAGTGTTGTGCTACCTGTAGTGTCCTCATCCTCACGCAGCAGTGAAGACTCGATTATTCAAGATGTTGTCGGCTGAGCTCGACTGATATTTTCTGGACATGAGAGTCAATGTTTATTGGGAAAAGAAAGGAGAGGGATGGTTAGACACAATCGGATCTGCCTTGAGCATTCTGAATGGTACAGCCGAATGGCCAACTGCCGCCCCTACCCCATGTGCTGTTCCCTCAATTCATCCGTCGATGCTTTTACAGAGATATACTGCTGCCCTTACCCTCGGGGTTTTTCCCTCAATCCACCCCTCGAGTCTGTTACAGGGTAGGGGACCACCCCATTCAGCCAAACAGGATCGTTACAATGAGTTGGGAGGAGACCATTGTGCCCCTCAAAGGAGTTACACAGGAATATAGAGTTAAGTAGTCCAGCTCGTTGAGTACATTACACAGCCCAGGAGGAGGCCATTCAACCCGCCTGAACTGCGGCAGAGAAACAGGGATGCTGTCCCTGACAGGAAATAGACAGCAGAGATAAATGAACATTTTTTACCAATATATAACTGATTTTGCCTCAGAGATCACTGTGGGGTCATCAATGATCAATAATCGATGTCAAATATCTGGACGAAGGGATTGAACGGATATCATTCGATATATCTTCGAATGGAAGTAGTGAATCTGGTTTGTGATATAGACAGGGAAAGTTAGTGAGCAAATCTTCAGCAGAAATAATATAACGTGAGTTGTCTATTGTGGTAGGGAGGATAGAACAGCAGGAAACAATTTAAATTGAGAGAGATCACAGAACTTTATGATGCAGATGGTTTTCATATTCCTGGCACATGAATCATATGAAGTCTGTCTGCAGATGCTGCAAGTGACTTGGTTGGTAAGTGAAATGATGCTGTTTGTGGCCACGGGTATTGGGTTTAATCGAGAATGTTTTGCTGCATTTGTACAGGGCATTGCTGAAACCACATCAGATACACTAGGTGCAGTTTTGATCCACTAAACTAAAAAACGGATATAATTCCTTTCGAAGATTTTCAAAGATACCTCCCTTTACTCATTCCTGAAATGAAAGCCTTTTGTTATCGGGGATTATCTGTTTCGGTCTTAGATGAGAAATCTTATTGAACCACGGTTTTCAGAAAAGTGTATCAGCTGGATTCTTATTTTCTCTTGTTAAGGAGGTTAAAGCTGGAGATTTTTTTTTTTACGAATGAGATGTATTAATATTAATACAAATATTATGAAGATATTAACCCATTTTTAAAAATTATGCAGACACATATAAACATGTCATCAAATTATGAACCGGGCACTTCTTTTTGCTGATGAAAGACACTGTGCATAACAACAGCAATGATGCTGCATACAGCATACAGTCCATTATCATCCATTCCATAGCATGTTCATGGAGAGTACACATGGCTCAGTTTGGTGTTCAGTTGACATTATTGTATTTTTCCACACAGGGAGGGAGAAAAATATTACCTGCCTCAGAAGCAGCAGCCAATTGCTCTCTCTGTCTCTGTGTTCTGCCTGAAAACAAGGTGTAAGAGCAGAAAATCCCTGAGTCATCTTTACCTCTCGTGGAGGATTCCTGATGAGGATTCAAAGAAATCTCTCCACTGTCCGAAGCAAAGGGAACTCAGCCAAATCCAACTGTTCCGGGAAGAAATCCCATTACCGGACATTTGTGGGAGCAGAATAACGTCAATGGCAGAAAAACATTTGAGACACTCTATCATTTTGCCATTTTTTCAGAGGTCAACTTTGTGTTTCTCACACTTTTCTAGAAAATTACCCAGCCTGAGACCTTTGGCCACATGACTAAACGGGTTACAGTTGAAATTTGCTTTCACCAGGAGGTATGGAAAAAGACATTAATGACCCTCGAACATTTGTCAGAACATGAACAAGAGATTCTCAAAGGGCTGTTAAAGAGTGAATTTCCTTCTCCAGAAGTTTGTGATGTCTGGATATTTCCATTTCTTAAAAATTGTGTATGTATAACATTTGACAGACAAACTAATGTAGGAAAATGGTACACAGACAGAAAACTGTTGCTGAGACGATAATCAGAACATAGTGCGTGGTGGAGTAGTGACAAACTGTCTCATGACCAACTCCTGCTCCGCGGTCCGATGTTCTTATGTTCCATTCAGCCCCTCACAGCTCCTGCAAGGAGCAGATGGGGGTCACTTGCTCCAAATACTTTGTCCACTGTAACACAGGATCTCACTCAATCCCTTGCAACTGTCACACACAGATTGGTACGGATTGGAAAATGTTATTTGGAAATGCAGACTGGGTTCGAAAGATGTCTCTGGTCTCTTTAAAACTTGTGCTTCATTTGTTGGTCATGGACTAGACCAAGATTCGTCATGAATAAACCCCCGAAACCTCACTCATAGATGACTCAAAAATGCTTTGCTCTCTCTGATTGCAACATTCAATAACAGAAAATCCAGGAAAAGTACATCAATTTACTTTGCAATTAAAGAAAATTCGAAGATAAGGAACAGGATCAGGTAATTCGGACAGTCAAGCCATAATGGCTGATCTATTGTAAACATAAACACCTCTTTAATGCCGCTCAGCTCTCTGACAGGTCAACTACCCATCTACCTCCTCTATAAATAGTTTCAGTGATGTAGCTCCCTTAACTCTCTAGCCCAGACAATTCCTGACAGTGATTGCCCTCTATGAGAGGACAGCACTCCCTGCAAATACGCTGTCACCTATTGATATGAAGAAGAGATGAAAACAGGGGCTCAGGAAAGAGTGCATGGTATTGATATCAAGGCAGTATTTGATTGAGAATGTCATCCGAACCACCTACTTGTTTGAGCTGAATGGGAATCAGGGGTAACCTCCCACTGGTTAGTGTCTTTCAGACCACAAAGGAAGATGTTTGTGGGCGGTGGCTGACAATCCTCTCAGTTCCGGATCATCTCTTCAGGAGATCCTCAGGTTAATGTCCTCAGTACAAACATCTTCAGCTCCTTCGTCGACATCTACGCACCTGCACCCCTGGTAACGCCCATCCATCATGAGATCAGAGGCGGGGTGATCACTGAAGATCACACAATGTTCAGATAATTTTGTCACCCCTCAGATCCTGAAACAGTCTCTGTGTCCATATGCAGCAAGACCTGGACAGCAGTCAGGTTTGTGCTGTGAAAGTGTCGGTAACATTCTTGTAACAGCACGACCAGACACTACACATTTCCACAGTTAAAAGAGGATCTCATTCAGCACCTCAAGCTGGTTACACGGATATGCGGAAGCCATTCAGCCCATCGAAATGACTGAACAAGAAGAGTGACAGCCCACTCAATTTTGCTGCCTGTTTCCCAAAAAGCGAAGTGGTCTGGTCAGTACATTGAGATGTTAAACAGGAACAGGCAGAGACCAAGCAGACCCTTGAACCTATGGAACCAGAAGAAGGCCATTCAGCCCCTCAAGACACTTATACAGGAACAGGAGGGTGTCATTGGTGCTCCAACCTGAATAACCGGTGGAGCAGAGAATGCACTCATAGACGGCTCACGATGTTCCTCGTGGCTTCATTGCCTGTGCAACACATGATACTTTAACGTGGTTTGCTAGCCGCGAGGAAGGAAGTCAGATTATTTGTGCCAAGTCTCAAAGAGGCATCTTCCATCACCGAGAAGACAGACCCAAATTCTCCATGGAGGTTAGAAGCTGATGGAAATAGTTAACTGTTTTAGCATGAAGGTATTGAGGCTCCTGTCGGGATTGTGCATAACATGACGTTCATAATGTGTGGGGAGGTTAGTCAAAGACTGACCCGCTCTCTCTCTCCCTCTCTCTCAATCGAAATGGGGAGTGACGTGGGTTGAGACGGACGTTCCCAGAGGCTTTTAAATGATCGACAATTATGTAAACCAAGTAATAAAAATGCCATGGAATTTATCATCGTATCAGTGTCTGTTTGGAATCTAATGAGTAACTGTCTATCCTCTTAATGTTCAATGCAATCATCTGTTATTCCCTCAAAGCGCTACAGATTAATCTTCATGCACTCCCGGGTGGTGCAATCATCCCAACAATGAGTCTGGTGAAACTCCTTTACACTCTGTCTGCCAAGAGGATGATTTCTTATAAAAGAGAGAAAGTCTGTCAACAATACCCCAAATACTATCTCAACAACACTCTCAGGGTTGATCGCAATAATTCTGATCCCTTTCTTAGCTGTCTCAGCTTCTTTCTTGTGACGTAAAAAGCCAGTCCTACTCTCGACACTGCACATGATGCGCAATTTAGAACTTCCTTCCATCTGTACGTCAGCATCAATAAAGTCATCACCAGAGGTGCCAATAGAGATGAATATCACTCTCGGAGGGACACTCAATCCGAAATACTTCACTCGAAACAGGGAATGGTCACCAACCTGGATGGAAATGACTTGCAGGAACATGGAAATCAAGCAGAGGAAGGGAGCTGTCTTTTCTTTTGTTCTGCTCTCAACGGATGTGTTCAGCCCTGGTCAGACCTGCATGTTATGCCGATCCTGAACTGAGTGGCTGTTTCAGCTGTTCCACAGGACAATAAAGAGTAAATAACATTTCTGTGGATTTACAGTCACATAGAGACCTGAACAGGGAAGGAGAACCCATTGACTTCTCCATAGGACATGAGGCAAACGGATAGGCTTCTGTTTTAAACAAGTGGTGGTGATGCATTCCATCAACTTCGTTCATGAGAGATCAAAAGATTATTATTCTGTGCCGCTTGATTATAAGTCAATGTCTTGACCACCATGCACTGTCTGTCCATCTGACAGATTCTGTGGAGAGACCGAATTAACCATCTCAAGTGCAAATATTTTGTGACGGAAGCATAGTTAGAAGGGACTTGAAACTGTTATATCTGGATTTACCAAAGGCACAAATGATGAATTATTCAGCAGTTGCACTTAGGCTGAGAAGGAGACTGAAATATCCTGATAGTGGTCTTGGGCAGGATTAGTGAGTGGCGAGAATATGTAGAAATGTAAATCTGAATGGAGAAAAAAGATCATGGAGTTTAAGAACAGTGTGGTTTCTCCTCGCGTATTGTTGAGTAAGTTGTGAATAGTAATTTGCTCGTTATAATTTGTAAGGAATAAAATTTTTGACTGTATCTGAAAATGATGACTTCCAAATTCTAAAATTTGTATATTAACAGCAATTCAGTTCAACTCAATGTATTGGTCAGATGGAATGACTTACCAGGAACACCAACTATAGCGAGGATGGGATAGTAACCACCTTGAATAATCCAAAGGATATCTTCGATCCGTGATGCTAATGATATCCAAGGCTGAGAAATGTAGTAAAGACCCGAGGATAAACTCCTGTCTGTTGTAATATTCCAATCTAATGCCTTCAGATTCTGAACTCTTCACCCCCTGTCTCTCGAGCTGCTGATCCCTGTTAGACCGGTCGGTGATGTCTCCACCCATACTGGGATAACACATTGAACCGCGTCGTTAATTAATAGAAGAGGCAAACTCTCCTGTGACACATTTATGATCCACGGAGATTGACATCAATCACAGTCACTGATCAAATAGGTCCAGCCAACGCCTTTCAATTCAATATTGTTTTATTAAAATTCAAAACAATGATTAAAACTGGCGCATTCTGGATTGGATATGTGAGGGTGATTTATGGACCAAATCTTGAGGCTGGTAGATCAATTGAGTGTTACCATTTAATCTGCCTTGGATGCAGGAGTAATGCCATAAGTTTTTCAGAAAGTAAACATGCTTTTATGTTTATAAATGGAAACATACATTCTGTAATTAATAAGCAAGCATTATAATTTCAATATACCATTGAGATAATTTTTATAGTTCATGATCTGAGGGGAATGTGTGTCTGAGAATCGTGGGGTTATAACAGACAAATGGCATGGTTATGTTAACAGAGAATTGTAAGTGGCAAATGCATTTCAGATTGTTATTCCAGTTTCAGAGAGAGGCGGATGAGGCCTATGCTATCGATGTTATCGATAGTAGTGAACTGTGATGAAATGTCATTTACCGGACTTCAATTACAGTGTGATGATGGCATTGAGGAGGAGACAGAACACAGAGAGAATTGGGAGACATGGCAGTTCAGACTGGAAGGAGGACAATAATATTCCCCACTCATCAGTATTGGAATGTTGCCCTTTATAACTCATATGAAGAACAGATTAAAGGATACATTTAAAGTGAGGAATAAGTAGTAAATTCTGTTTCTTGAACACAAAATATAGGAACAAAATGATTTTCTGTCACACTAAACTATGGAATGTACAAAGTGATAAGATACACTCATGATATTGAGCTACATAAATTGAAATGTGTATTACAAAACCACGGAAGTGGTGTGCAATCTTTCACAATCATTATTTGGCCCTCAGCTGAGATGCTGATTTCCCCTCTGTCTATAATCCACCTCACTGAGATTCTCTGACGCAATATCTCAGTATCGAGCACAATTCTCAGTTCCTGTTGCTGTTCACCCAGTCCGTTTAAATTAAACCACCCTGTCACTGTCAAAACAAAATCACTTGGCGTTTTGGACTCTGTTTAACTGTCAGCAACTCAGCTCTGTGATTTAATGAAGATAAATGCTCTGGGACCACAACCAGTATCCGCACAGTGCTCACAGGGTCTGGCACTCGATAAAGGTCTTGCACGCCTTGAGAATTTCTAAATATAACTTCCATTTTCTGTCTGTTCCTGTCCAGCTCCCCTCATGCTGTCTTCTGATCTATCCAACTCACCCTCGTTTAACATCCCTCTGATCACTCCCTGTTTCCAAATTGTGCAGTTGTACAGCTTGATGTTCGACTGGGACAACACAACTGTTATAGCACAAGCCAAACAGACAACAGCCAGGCAATTCCTAGAGGCATGGCACTCATCCACAGATTCTATCAACAAACACATCCCCCTGGACCCAATATACCGGCCACTGCAGCGGACAGCTGGAACTGACAACCGGAATTTAGTACTGGTTAATGAATCAGACCAGGTATTAGATCTGGAGGTAGATGAACACTTGGCTGATAGTGACCACAATTCTGTGATGTTTATCTTAGCGATGGAAAGGGACAGGTATATACTGCAGGGCAAGAGTTATAGCTGGGGGAAAGGCAAATATGATGCGATTAGGAAATGTTTTATGATACATAGGATGAGGAAGGAAACTGCAGGAGATGGGCACAATTTAATTGTGGAGCTTTTTCAAACAACAACTACTGTGCGTCTTTGATAAATTAATGCATGTCAGGAAAGGAGGATGTGGTCGAATGAGGCTGCTGTGGTTTACTGAAGACGTTGAATCTCTTGTCAAGAGGAAGAAGGAGGCTTATGTGAAGATGAAATGCGAAGGCTCAGTTCGGATCCTTGAGAGTTACAAGTTATCCTGGAAGGACTTAAAGAAAGAGATAAGAGACAGCATGTCTTTGGCAAGTAGGATCCAGGAAAAAACTCAAGCTGTCTATCAGTATGTCACGAATAAAAGAATGACCAAATTAAGATTAGGGTCAATCAAGGACAGTAGTGTAAAGTTGTGTGTGTAGTCCAAGGAGATCGGACAGGCAGTAAATAAATATTTGAAACAGTCTTCACAATGGAAAGACAATGCTGTCGAGGCCTTTATGGAGTAAAGGCTATTAGACTAGATGGGATTGAGGTTCGTAAGGTGGAGATGTTAGCTATTCTAGAGAGTGTGAAAATAGATAAGTCCCCTTTGCTAGATGGAATTAATCCTTGGATTCTCTGAGAAGCTAAGGAGGAGGTTAAAGAACATTGGTTCGAATCTTTACATCGCTGTTGTCTACAAGAATAGTACCAGAAGACTGGACGATAGCAAATGTTGTCCCTTTTTTCAAGAAATGGAGAAGAGACAACCCTGGTAATTATATACCAGGCTTACGTTGGTTATCGGAAAATTGTTGGAAAGGATTATAAGAGAAATGAATCATTTGATTTGGAATAGTCAAAAATCTTACTGAGTTCATTGCGAAAGTGACCAAACAGCTGGATGAGGGTAAAGTGGGGCATAAGGATTTCAGTAAAACATTTGATAAGTCCCCCATATTAGACTATTGCAGAAAATATGGAGAGTGTCGTGTCGGAAAAGCAGAACAGATAAGGCAGCGTCCAAGGAGTAAGAGAGTCGATGTTCATTTGTTATCCCTTCATCAGGAATCAGTGTTCTGGTCTCCAGAATCTGCAGTCTTCACTTTCTCCTAGCTCCTCGTATGCTGCCTGACATGCTGTGCTTTTCCAGCACCACACTTTCGACTCTGATCTCGAACATCTGGAGTACTTACTTTCTCCCAGAAAAAAAGGAGACGTGGAATTGAGGGTAATTTAGCGGTTTGGATCAGAAAATGGCTAGCTGAAAGAAGACAGAGGGTGGTAGTTGATGGGGAATGTTCATCCTCGAGTCGTTAGTGGTATACTCCAAGGATCTGTTTTGGGCGACTGTTGTTTGTCTTTTTGAAAATGAACTTAATGAGAGAATGGAAAGATGATTTAGTAAATTTACGGTTCGCAGTAAGGTCGGTGGTGCTGTGGGTAGTGCTGAAGAATGTTGCAGGTACTGAGCTGTAATGTTCTATGTTCATGGACCGACAATGGGCTGAATAGCTTCCTTCTTTGATGTAACAATTCTGAGGTACTCTAGCCTACAATAAAAGCTTTAGGTGCTTGCAGGGACAAGCTGGTCCAGTAAAGGATACACACTGCACAAACATCCATCATCTCTTCCTGTTCTCTGATATGCAGCAGCCTCAAAATATCTGCCCAAACAAAATTGATAGACTCAAATTCAAGAAGTCAAGAGGACGTTCACACGAGGGGATTGCCATCAGAAGATTTAATGAATAACAAGATTTCAGAATAACACAAATAATAAAACAATATCACAGCAGCAGAACCATTGGCAGCAGAGTAAAGCCTACGGTTGCAATTAGTTCCATGTTCAACATTGTGTTCAGTTTTGGTCACCTTGCTTTAGGAAGGATGATATTAAACTGGAACTTTACAGGGATTTTGCCAGGACTCAAGGGTCTGAGTCATGGGGAGAGGTTGGATAAGCTGGGACATTTCTCTTTAGAGCGCAGGAGACTGAGGGGGGCATGAAGTGCTTCGAGACTAGTCATGGCCCACTTCAGTTCCAGTCTCCAAGCCTGCCTCGATCCCCTACAATTCTCCTACCGGTGGACGGCGGAGTTCGGTGAACAATTAAACAAAAAGTATCATAAGTCCCTTTATAGAGTAACATTTTCCAACTTTTTCAACTGGTAGGCTACCGTTTTCTTTTTCGCATCAAAGGGCACAACGTCACATCTACCCACATTGCTCTTCATTGCCCCGTATTTGCACGGACATTTCACTTGCCTCAGTCACCTTGGAGCTTTTCTTAAATCCTCCTCATCCACTCATAATCCGATATCGAGTAGTGCCTTCAGCACGCTTGGAAACATTACATTTGATTCCCTCTAATAAAAGTTTGGTGTGTATTTGAAATAGCTAGAGCCCAAACACTGAATTCTGCTATACCCCCGAGCCCTCTGCTGTTAAAAAAATCAATTTAGTCCTACTCACTGTTTCCTGTTTGCTCTCCATTCTAAAACCGCACCCTTCTGTTAGCCCCAGCCCCATAGGATTCGCATTTGCATAGTAGGCTTGGAGCTTTATCAAAAATCTCCCTGAAAATCCAATCGTATTGCATTGATTGCTTCTCCATAGTTTTGCTAAAAGTCAGATTCTCAAATCTGATTCCCATTTGATAAATCTCTGTTGCCTTTGTCTCAGCCCACTACTTTCAGTTAAAGTACTTTCTCCATAAAGTGTATTTGCTAATTGTATTCTACTCCCTTTCTCTCTCTCACCAGATTAAGCTTTCCTTGTATTGCTGGGAAGATTGATTTTTGTTTTGTTTTCTTCTGTCAAGACATAACTGAAATATTTGCTGCATAGTTCTGCCATTTCCCTCTTCTCCATTTTCTGGTTTCAGACTGTAAAGAAGCTGCACATTCTTTTCCTTTAATTTTGCCATTGATGTACTTTTTGAAGCTATTACAAGTTCACTCTTATTACCGTTGTGCACATAGAGTGTTCTGAAACCCATCAATTCCTGTCTTAAGCTTCTCAATGATTGAACTTGCACAACCATGTACTCATCAGAAATACAGCACGGTCTCCATTAGTCCCACTTTTCTACACGAGCCCCATAGCTGGGAATGCTATGACACTTCAAGTGGTCTTCCAAGTACTTTGTAACAGATGCGAGGTTACCCGTGACAACTCCCTCTTCGGTTGTGCATTCCAGACCCCAAAACCCTCTGAGTGAAATATGATCCTCAAGTCCCCTCGGAATCTCAAACCCTTTACTTTAAGAATGTTTTTCTCCCTCTGACTAAAGGGAACAGCTGCTGTCTAACCACCCTGTCCATGTCCCTAATAATCTTCATTCTGAATCACATCCCCCTCAGCCTTCTCTGCTCCAATGTAATCAAGGAGAAAGTGAGGACTGCAGATGCTGGAGATCAGAGCTGAAAATGTGTTGCTGGAAAAGTGCAGCAGGTCACGCAGCATCGAAGGAGCAGGAGAATCGACGTTTCGGGCATGACCCCTTCTTCCTGAAGAAGGGCTCATGCCCGAAAGGTCGATTTTCCTGCTCCTTGGATGGTGCCTGACCTGCTGCGCTTTTCCAGCAACACATTTTCAACTCCAATGTAAACAACCCGAGCTTATCCACCCTCTCTCCATTGCTAATATGCTCCATCCCAGGGAACATCCTGGTGAATCTCCTCTGCAACCCCCTCCAGTACAATCACATCCTTCCTGTAATTGGCTCCCAGAACTATACACTGTATTCCATCTTGGCCTAACCAATGTTCTGCAGAACTCTTATAATCTGTGCCTCGATGAATAAAGGCTATGCTTACGCTCCCCTTTGCTTTCTCAACTTGTGTACTAACCTGTCTGGTCACATTCAGAGATGTGTGGAGAAGCTCCCTCTGAGCTCCCTAGTGTGCTGCCATTCACCGAGTATTCCGCTGTCTGCTTGCTTCTTCCAAAGTGCATCACCTCATATTTATCAGGGTTGCATTCCGTCTGCTATTGATCTGTCCATCTGACCATTCCATCTGTATCTTCCTTTAACATAAGACCTTCCTCCTCACTGCCAACCACCCGGCCAATCGTTGTATCAAACACAAACTTAGTTATCACACTCTCCCCACCCCTCGTCCATATTTACAGATGCGCCATTTATGAGTACCACAAATGATAAGGTTGTACATCACACAACACCAGGTTTTTGTCCAACAGGTTTATTCGGTGGCACTAGCTTTCGAAGTGCTGCTCCTTCATCAGGTAGTTATGCGATTTGTAAGCTCGTGCCTCCGAATAAACCTGGAGTTTGTTATTTTTAACTTTGGTCATCCGAGTCCAACACAGGCACCTCCGAATCACTTATAATAAGGGTCACATCATTGATCCCTATGGTGCACCATTAAACACCGGCCTCCAGTCACACCAACAGGCTTCCACCATCACCCTCTGACTCCTACCACTAAAGTTGATTTAGATGCAACTTGGCAAGTCACGAATGACTCCTACCTATTCCCTGGTTATTCTGTGCTACATGACACACTTGTTGAAGACCTGGGTATTCTCCCTAAACTTGCCGTGCCAGCAGGTTTCCATGCCCCTGTATTAGTCAGTTTTCTCCGAGTCAATAATTTCCTCCTTATTGCATTCTTAAATGGCCTGTCCCTTATCCGGCCATTATTTGCCTTAAATATAGAGTAGACAGCCAGAAAAACATCCTGTTTATTTCCACCTTGTTAAATGTTTAGTGAATTTTCTAAGTTTCACTGCGATCACCTCTCATTCTTTGAAACCCTAGAGAACACAGTCTGAGTTTCTGCATCAGACAAGCTCGCCATCTGAAGGACAAATCTGGAGAATGTCTATTGCACTTCCTCAGTGGTCAGTGTATTCTTTCTCAGATTATGTCACCAAAACTGTATACAATACTCCAGGTACAGTCTCACCAACCCTGTACACAATACTCCAGGTACAGACTCACCAACCCTGTACACAATACTCCAGGTACAGACTCACCAACCCTGTACACAATACTCCAGATACAGTCTCACCAACCCTGTACACAATACTCCAGGTACAGTCTCACCAACCCTTTATGCAATACTCCAGGTACAGTCTCACCAACTCTGTACACAGTATTCCAGGTACAGTCTCACAAACCCTGGACTCAATACTCCAGGTACAGTCTCAACATCCCTGTACACAATATTCCACGTACAGTCTCACTAATACACTGTGAAATTACTTTAGCATTTTGTTGCATCAATATTCTGACGCCTTTCATTGAAGGTGAACCCAACTTTAACTTTCCACTAACATATATTCTTCCAAATACCCTTCAAAAATTCCGAAGTTATTAGGTATGAATTCCTTTCAGAAATGTATACTGATTCTCTCCAATGTTGCTGTTAATTTCTAAATATCCAATATCGCAACCTGCCTCATAGATCCCAAACATCTCTCTACAGATATCAAGTTAATTGGTCCGCATTTCTTCACACTATCACTTTTTCCGTGTCTAGGTGTCTGGATCCATTACATTCATCTCCTTACCATGCTTGGATCACGTTTATTACCTTCCATTTATCTACAATAGCTTTCCACCCTCTTAGAATGTACAGGAAAATAAAACACAGTCATCGACAGTGCAATTAATACTTCTATTGCTGATTTATTTCTGACACTTTGAAATGAATTACATCTGTTTAGTTAGACATGGCAATGGTCCATCCAGCTCCATGTTCAAGTATTATCTTGTTACTCATAGGAATTGACTTTGTGTCATTAGCTGCAGAAGTCTAATGCAGCTTATTTCTGGGTGATTTTCTGGATCTTCCTCCATGAAGACAGATGCAAAGTAACTGGTTATTTTCTTGGCCATTTCCCTGTTCTCCACTATAATCTCTCCTCTCCCGATTACGAATTTCCACATTTGCACTTGCTTCTACTCTGTTTCCTTTGAAATACATATGTAGATGTATGCAGAATTGTGTTCCTGTTTGTTAGCATGCATGTTCGCTTTTTGATTTCCTTATCAGTTTCATGGCCCTCCTTTTCTGGACTGTAAATTTCTGACATTTCTCAGGGTTCCATAATGTCTGGAATTCTTCTGAAGTTACTTCTTATGATTAAGATAATCTTTAATTTGTTATGTTAAGCATCATTAAGTCACTTTCTCACTCTTTGTGTGCTTTTACCATAAAGAAATTGACTTTTGCTTCAGACTTTGCAGTATTTCTAGAAACAGATATATCCAAGAACATTTAAGAGGACAGAAAAGAGATTGCGGGTGCCCGGCTGATATTTTTACATCATTGGTGGCCATGGGTGAGGTCCCGGATGACTGGAGGACAGGGAATCCTGTGCTCTTCTTCAAGAAGGGCTACAAAGAAAATCCTGGGAAATATGGACCAGAAAATCGAACATCTGTAGTTGGTAAGTTACTTGAGAATATTCTGAAAGATAAGATAAACATACATTTAGAAAGGCGGGTTATGATTAGGAGCAGTCAGCACTGCTTTGTGTATGGGAGATCATTGCTGACAAATTTATGAGAGTTCTTTGATGAAAAGTGAACAGCAACGTTGATGAGGGCAGGGTGATATATGTAGTCCAATTGATTTCAGCACGGCCTTCAATCAAGGTTCTCATGGTACGCTGCTCTGGAAGGTTAGATTGCATGGAATTGAGTGGGAACAGGGCAAATTAGATACAAAATTTTCTTGATGATAGGAAGCAGAGAGTTATAGTGGGAGGATGCTTGTCACTGGTGGAGTGCCTCAGTGTTCGGTGTTGGGACCATTACTGTTTTTTTTATGTATAATGATTTAGTTTTGAATGTACAAGGCATGATTATTAAGATTGTAGATGACAATAACTGATGTGGTATCGTGAGTGAGGACGGTTGTCAGACATTGCAGTAGGACCTTAGTAGCTGAGGAAGTGGGCCAAGAAATGGCAAATGGAGTTGAATGTGGATAAATATGAGTTCTTGCATTTTGCAAAGTCAATTCATGGCCGGAGTTTCCTGGTTAATGTTTGTGCCTTAAGGATTGTAGTGGAATAGCCGGACCCTGGAATTCAGGTGCACGGTTCTCTGAAAGTTGATTCAGACATAGACAGGACAGTGAGGAAGGCTTTGGGGACACTGACCTTCATCAGTCAGGGCATTGAATTTCGAAGTTGGGTATTTATGTTGCAGTTATACAGCATGCTGGTGAGCCATTTTGCAGCATTATATTCAGTTTTGTTCACTTTGTTAAGGGAAGGATGTTATTAACAGGAAAGACTGCAGAGGAACTTTGAGACTGAGAGGGAATCTGATGGGAGTGTGTAAGACAATGGGAGGCATGGATAGTGAATGCACTCAGTATTTTTGTTGGGTAATCCCGGACTGGAGGGCATCAGCTTGAGGGCAGAGGAGAAAGAATAAAAGGGAATATGAGGGGCAACTTTTTTTACACAGAGGGTGGTATGCGTATAGAATGAACTGCCAGCGGAAATCGTTGAGGCAGGTACATTAACAACACTTTACAGGCATTTGCTCAAATACATGGACAGGAAAGGCTTAGAAGGATACCGGGAAAGAGCAGGGAAACGGTTATAGTGTGAATGGACATTTTTCTGGAATGGACTACTTTGGGCCGAAGGGCCTTTCTCTATGCTGCAGGACTCTGTGACTCGAACAACCATTGCTTGTCTCTCTCTGAATGTTATATTGTACTTTTCCTATTCACTGGAGCTAACTTGACCCTCGCGCCTCCAGGCTTCCACGATGTTTGACTATAATGTTCAAAATTTCTATATTGCATGCAGACGGTATGTAAAATGCAACATATTAATGTCCCAATTCCTCAATGCTGCTTCAGAGCAAGGTTAGTAATTAGTCTTTCTGACCACAGAACACCAAATCCAAAATAACCTGCTCTCTAGTTTGGTTCACAATATACTCTTCAACCCACCTGATACACACTTATGGAATTTATTTTTCACAACACTAGCAGTCACTTAGTTAACGCAGTTTCGATGCAACTTGATGCCATGCAGTATTACTGCAGCACCCACGCTTATTTGTTACTCATTTACAGGATGAGCGCATTGCATTTCTCACCAGCATTTATTGCCCATTCCTGAGGTCTGTTAATTTTCAACAGCATTGCCTTGATCTGGAGTCACATGCAGGCCAGACCAGGTAAGGGCAGCAGTTTCCTTCCCTGAAGGACATCAGTGAACCAGATGAGTATTTCCAACAATTGACAATGGGTTACTGGTCATCATAAACCCTTGATTCCAGATACTTGTTGAATTCACATTCCACCATCCGCCATGACAGAATTCAAACTTGGGTACTCAGAGCATTCCCTGGGTCTCTGGGTTTAGAGCCCAGCGATAATACCACGAGGCCATTGCTTCCCCTTGCATACACTTGCATATCCAATTTTCACAGCATATGATGCAAAATATTTGTGTGACAGTTTTGGTCTCGATATGTAACGCACCAATGTTTGCTTCTCTTTGCTATTTGTAAGATCCACCCAGACTGCTCCTGTGGAATCTGAGGGACAGGGTCTGTGGCGTTGTTAGTAATAGACTTGGACAAGACATCAAGCCGAGACGCTGGGATGATATGAAGAATTGGTCAGCTATACAGGACAAGCATCAACATCCTCCCCGCTCTGTCAGGATAAGTGTTACTATATTCTCTCTGCTCCCTCACACTCACTGTATAGCTGTTATAGCACCTACCCTTGAACAATGCTCACACTGTCTCTCCAAATAAGGCTCAAGCATGACCACTCTCACTATTGAATTCTGCACCTTCCATCCCCCACTTTTTCTGTCACTGACACAATAGCCCTGCACAACAATAACATGGCGTGGATACAACACTATGGACAGACTCCATCCTGACACCTCACCCTTCCCTATCCACCTACACCAGCACTAACAGCAGGGCTACCCACTCCCACCCTCACTCCTTCCCTTCCCTTCTCCCATTCCAGGAAAAACAGCCTGGAATAGGACAGAAAGGGTCAAGCCGGGTGGTGGAGTGTCTGACATCCATTCCCTCATCCCCCTACCCAGCCATGTGGGGAGGACCCTTGTAGGAGCCGGAAAGGTCCAGGAGGCCTTGTGTGGAAATTCTGAGACATCCACGTCCCACCAACCGAGTAAGGAGCAATAATCAGTAAAGAGCAATTCTCAATTTAAACCCACTGGCAATTCCAACCTCATCTCTCTCACTCGCAAAAGAACAGATGCTCCATTGCACAGAGATGCAGGCAGTGAAATACACAGGAATATTGGTAAACACCACAATATACTAACATGCACAATGCATACAAGGAGATAGGCCTACACACACACAGAAGCACACAGAGACACATACAGTCACACACAAATAGGCAGGAACACAGAATCACACAGTCTGATACACAGACAGACAGACGTAGTCACAAAAATAAAGAGAAACAAGCACACAGATACACACACATATACACACACAAAGACACAGACACTAGCGTCATTAAGACACAAATAAATACGTTTTTGATTTATAACGCGATCAAGAATTCTAGGGAGAAGGTAGTAGAATGATGATGAGAAACATATAAGAAATGATTGAATAGCATGTCGAATGGCCTAATTCTGTTCCTTTCTTTAATGCTTGTGTGGTGTTATTCAATCAGGAATTCTCTTCCTGAGACAGTAGCAGAGGCTGTGTTTGATAAATATTTGATTGGAAAGAGTCAGTGGTATTGTGGAACAGAGATGGATGGCGGAATGGTTTATGTCTATTCATAGTTATTGTATCCTTATATCCGAAAAGGGGCAGTCATTTGATGTGAGGTTAAGGCAGATTTAAAATAATGGGTCCCACAGTGAAATCAGGATGTGCCCTTCCCTTTCGTGTTGTGCTACCTGTAGTGTCCTCAACCTCAGAGAGCAGTGAAGACTCGGTTATTGGAGATATTCTAGGCTGAATTCGACTGATCTTTGCTGGACAGGAGAGCCAATGTTTATTGGGAACAGACAGGAGAGGGATAGTTAGACACAATCGGATCTGACATGAGCATTCCGAATGGTACAGCCGAATGGCCAACTGCCGCCCCTACCCCATGTGTTGTTCCCTCAATCCACCCCTCGAGTCTGTTACAGGGTAGGGGACCAACCCATTCAGCCACACAGGTCGTTACAATGAGATGGGAGGAGACCATTCTGCCCGTCAAAGGAGTTGCACAGGAATATAGAATGAATAATTCAGCTCGTTGAGTACATTACACAGCCCAGGAGGAGGCCATTCAACCCGCCTGAACTGCTGCATAGGAACAAGGATGCTGTCCCGGACACGAAATAGACAGCAGAGATAAATGAATATTTTTAACAATATATAACTGATTTTGCCTCAGAGATCATGTGGGGTCATCAATGATTAATAATCTATGTCAAATATCTGGACGAAGGGATTGAATGGATATCATTCGATATATCTTCGAATGGAGGAAGTGAATCTGCATTGTGATATAGACAGGGAAGGCTAGTGAGCAAACCTTCAGCAGAAATAATATAACGTGAGTTGTCTATTGTGGTAGGAAGGATAGAACAGCAGGACACAATTTAAATGGACAGAGATCCCAGAACTCTGTGATGCAGATATTTTTCATATTCCTGGTACATGTATCATATGAAGTCTGTCTGCAGATGCTGCAAGTAACTTGGACGGTAAGTGAAATGATGCTGTTTGTGGCCACGGGTATTGGGTTTAATCGGGAACGTTTTACTGCATCTGTACAGGGCATTACTGAGACCACATCAGATACACTGGGTGCAGTTTTGATCCTCTAAACTAAAAAACTGATCCGGTGAAAAATCCTATTACCAGACATTTGTGGGAGCAGAATAACGTCAATTGCAGAAAAATATTTGAGACACTCTATCATTTTACCATTAGTTCAGAGTTCAACTTTGTGTGTCTCACACTTTTGCAGGAAATTACCCAGCCTGAGACCTATATCATTGGACACATGACTAAACGGATTACATTTGAAATGTGCTTTCACCCGGAGGTGTGGGAACAGGGATTAGTAACCCTCGAACATTGTTCAGAATATGAAAAAGAGATTCTCAAGGGCTGATAAAGTGTGAATTCCCTTCTCCAGAAGTTTGTGATGCCTGGATATTTCCATTTATCTAAAATTATGTATGTTAAACATTTGACAGACAAATGAATGTAGGAAAATGGCACACAGACAGAAAACTGTTGTTAAGACGATAATGAGAACTTAGTGCTTGGTGGAGCAGTGACAGTGTCTCATGACCAACTCCTGCTCCTCAGTCCTATGTTCCTATGTTCCATTCAGCCCCTCACAGCTCCTGCAAGGAGCAGATGGGGGCCACTTGCTCCAAATACCTGGTCCACTGCAACACAGGATCTCACTCAATCCCTTGCAACTGTCACACACAGATTGGTATGGATTGGAAAATGTTATTTGGAAATGCAGGCTTGATTCGAAAGACGCCTCGGGTCTCTTTACAGAATGCCCCCTCTCTGCAACTTGTGCTTCATTTGTTGATCATGGTCTACACCAAGATTCATTTTGAATAAAGCCCCAAACCTCATTCAGAGATGACTCAAAAATGCTTTGCTCTTTCTGATTGCAACATTCAATAACGGAACGTCCAGGAAAATTACAACCGTTCACTTTGCAATTAAAGAAAATGAGAACATAATGAACAGGATCAGGTAATTCGAACAGTCAAGCCAATGTATACAATAATAGCTGATTTACTGTAAACATTAACTCCTCTTTAATGCCCATTACCTTTTTATAGATTAAATTACTTTACAGCGTGGAAACAGGCCCTTCGGCCCAACAAGTCCACACCGCCCCACCGAAGCGCACCCCACCCATACCCCTACAATTATTCCTATTCATAACACTACGGGCAATTTAGCATGGCCAATTCACCTGACCTGCACATCTTTGGACTGTGGGAGGAAATCGGAGCACCCGGAGGAAACCCACGCAGACACGGGGAGAATGTGCAAACTCCACACAGTCAGTCGCCTGAGGCGGGAATTGAACCCGGGTCTCTGGCGCTGTGTGGCAGCAGTGCTAACCACTGTGCCACCGTGCCGCCCACCACACCCCTCTTCAAACCCCTCAGCTCCCTGACAGGTCAACTATCCATCTAGCTCCTCTTTAAATAGTTTCAGTGATGTAGCTCCCTTAACTCTCTAGCCCAGACAAATCCTGACAGTGAAGACCCTCTGTGAGAGGACAACACTCCCTGCAAATACGCTATCACCTATTGAAATGAACAAGAGGTGAACACAGGGCCTCAGGAAAGTGTGAATGGCCTTGACATCAAGGCAGTATTTGATTGAGAATGTCATCGGGACCACCTACTTATTTGAGCTGAATGGGAATCAGGGGTAACCTCCGAATGGTTGGGGTCTTTCAGAGCACAAAGGACGATGTTTGTGGGCGGTGGCTGACAATCCACTCAGTCCCGGATCATCTCTTCAGGAGATCCTCAGGTTAATGTCCTCAGTACAAACATCTTCAGCTCCTTCGTCGACATCTACGCACCCACACCCCTGGCACCGCCCATCCATCATGAGATCAGAGGCGGGGTGATAACTGAAGATCACACAATGTTCAGAACATTTTGTCACCCCTCAGCTCCTGAAGCAGTCTCTGTATCCATGTGCAGCAAGACCTGGACAGCAGTCAGGTTTGTGCTGTGAAAGTGTCGGTAACATTCATGTAACAGCACGGACAGACACTACACATTTCCACAGTTAAAAGAGGATCTCATTCAAAAACCTCAAGCTGGTTACATGGATATGTGGAATCCAGTGAGCCCATCGAAAAGACT
This sequence comes from Chiloscyllium plagiosum, assembly GCF_037043375.1. NCBI lineage: Eukaryota > Metazoa > Chordata > Chondrichthyes > Orectolobiformes > Hemiscylliidae > Chiloscyllium > Chiloscyllium plagiosum. Next base: position 1,969,368 of record NW_028270188.1, on the reverse strand, counting down.
GAACAAGAAGAGGGACAGTCCATTCAATCGTGCTGACGAGTCCCCATGAAGAGGAGGGCTCTGGTCAGTACATTGAGCTGTTAAACAGGAACAGGCAGAGCCCAAATCAGACCCTTGAACCTATGGAACCAGGAGGATCCCATTCAGTCCCTCAAGACACCTGTACAGGAACAGGAGGGTGTCATTGTTGTCCAACCAGAATAATCAATGGATCAGAGAATCCAGTCACAGACGGCTCACGATGTTCCTCGTGGCTCCATTGCCTGTGCAACACACGATACTTTAACGTGGTTTGCCGGCAGTGAGTAAGGAATCCAGATGTTTTTTGCCAAGTCTCCAAGAGGCATCTTCCATCACCGAGAAGACAGACGCATGTTTTCCATGGAGGTCAGAAGCTGATGGAAATAGTTAACTGTTTTAGCATGAAGGTATTGTGGCACCTGTCGGGAGTATGCAAAACATGACGTTCATAATGTGTGGGGAGGTTGGTCAAAGACTGGCTTTATCTCTCTCCCTCTCTCTCAATCGAAATGGGGAGTGGCGTAGGGTGAGAGGGACGTTCCCAGAGGCTTTTAATCTATCGAGTATCATGTAAACCAAGTAATAAACAAGCCATGGAATTTATCATCGTATCAGTGTCTGTTTGGAATATAATGAGTGACTGTCCATTCCCTTCAGGTACAATGCAGTCACCCCTTATTCCCTCAAAGCGCTACAGATTAATCCTCAGGCACTCCCGGGTGGTACAATCATCCCAACATTGAGTCTGGTGAAACTCCTTTACAATCTTTCTGCCAAGAGGATTATTCCTTATAAAGTAGAGGAAATCTGTGCACAACACCCCAAATACTATCTCAGCAACACACTCAGGGTTGATCGCAATATTTTGGTTCCCTTACTTAGTTGTCTCAGCTTCATTCCTGTAGTATAAAAAGCCATTACTTCTCTCTACACTGCCAATGATGTGGAATTTAGAAGTTCCTTACGTCTGTACGTCAGCATCTATAAAGTCATGACCAGAGGTGCCGATGGAGATGAATATCACTCTCGGAGGGAGACTCAAGCAGAAAGACTTCACTCGAAAATGGGAATGGTCACCTACCTGAATGGAAATGACTTGCAGGAGCATGGAAATCAGGCAGAGGAAGTGAGCTGTCTTTTCTTTTGTTCTGCTTTCACGGGATGTGTGCAACACTGGTCAGGCCAGCATGTTATGCCGATCTTGAACTGAGTAACTTTTCCACAGGACAGCAGAGAGTAAAGCACATTGCTGTGGGTTTGCAGTCACACCGAGACCTGACCAGGGAAGGATGACCCATTGACTTCTCTATAGGACATGAGGCAAACAGATAGTCTTCTGTTTAAAACAAGTGGTGATGATGTCATTTGCATTCCATCAACTTCCTTCATGAGACACCAAAAGATTATTATTCTGTGCCGCTTGATTATGAGTCAATATCTTGACCACCAAGCACTGTCTGTCCATCTGACAGATTCTGTGGAGAGACCAAATTAACCATCTCAAGTGCAAATATTTTGTGATGTAAGCACAGTTAGAAGCGACTTGAAACGGTTATATCTGGGTTTACTAAATGCACAAGTGATGAATTATTCAGCAGTTGCACTGAGGCTGAGAAGGAGACTGAAATATTCTGATAGTGGTTTTGGGAATGATTGGTGAGTGGGGAGAATATGTAGAAATGTAAATCTGATTGGAGAAAAAAGATCATAGAGATTAAGAACAGTCTGGTTTCTCCTCGCGTATAGTTGAGTAAGTTGTGAATAGTAATTTGCTAGTTATAATTTGTAAGGAATAACATTTTTGACTGTATCTGAAAATGATGACTTCCAAATTCTAAAATTTGAATATGAACAGCAATTCAGTACAACTCAGCTTAATGGTGAGATGGAATGACTTACCAGGAACACCAATTATAGCGAGAATGTGATAGTAACCACCTTGAATAATCCAAAGGATACCTTCGATCCGTGATGCTAATGATATCCAAGGCCGAGAAAGGTAGTAAAGACCCGAGGATAAACTCCTGTCGGTTGTAATATTTCAGGCTAATGTTCTCAGATTCTGATCAATTATTGGAACATTCCAGTCTAATTTCCTCAGATTCTGATCTCTCCTCCCCCTGTCTCTCGAGCTGCTGATCCCTGTTAGTCCAGTCGTGATGCTCCTGCCCATACTGGGATAACACATTGAATCGAGTCCTTAATTAATATAACAGGCAAACTCTCCAGTGACACATTTATGATCCACCGAGACTGACATCAATCACAGTCACTGAACAAATAGCTCCAGCCAACGCATTTCAATTCAATATTTTATTAAAATTCAAAACAATGATCAAACTTTCTACATTCTGGATGGGATATGGGAGGGTGACTTATGGAACAAATCTTGAGGCTGGTAGATGAATTGAGTGTTACCATTTAATCTGGCTTGGATGCAGGGGTAATGCCGTAAGTTTATCAGAACGTAAACATGCTTCTCTGTTTATAAATGAAAACATACATTCTGTAACGAGTGATCGAGCATTACAATTTCAATAAAACATTGAGACAATTTTTATAGTTCATGATCTGAGGGGAATGTGTGTCTGAGAAACATGGGGTTATAACAGACAAATGGCATGGATATGTTAACAGAGAATTGAACGTGACAAATGCAATTCAGACTGTTATTCCAGGTTCAGAGAGAGGCAGATGAGGCCTGTGCTATTGATGTTATCGATGTTAGTGAACTGTGATGAAGTGTCATTTACTGGACTTCAATTACAGTGTGATTATGGCACTGTGGAGTATACAGAACACAGAGAGAATTGGGGGACATGGCAGTTCAGACTGGAGGGACAGACAATAATATTCCCCAGTCATCAGTATTTGAATGTTACCTTTTATAACTCATATGAAGAACAGATTCAAGGATACATTTAAAGTGTGAAGTGAGGAGTAAAATCTGTTTCTTGAACACAAAATACAGGACAAAATGATTTTCTGTCCAATCTAAACTATGGAAAGTACAAAGAGATAAGATACACTCATGATATTGAGCTACGTAAATTGAAATGTGGATTACAAAACCACGGAAGTGGTGTTCAATCTTTCTCAATCATTATTTGGCCCACAGCTGAGATGCTGATTTCCCCTCTGACAGTGATCCACCTCATTGAGATTCTCTGGCGCAGTATCTCAGTATCGAGCACGATTCTCCGTTCCTGCTGCTGTTCACCCAGTCTGTTTAAATTAAACCACCTTCTCACTATGAAAAAAAAATCACTTGGCCTTTTGGACTCTGTGTAAGTGTCAGCAACTCAGCTCTGTGAGGTTATTGAAGATAAATGCTCTGGGACCACAACCAGTATCCACACAGTGCTCACAGGGTATGGCAATAGATAAAGTCCTTGCAGTCCGTGAGAATTTCTAAATAAAACGTTCATTTTCTGTCTGTTCCTGTCTATCTCCCCTCATGCTGTCTTCTGATCTATCCAACTCACCCTCGTTTAACATCCCTCCAATCACTTCCTGTTTCCAAATTGTGCATTTGTACAGCTTGATGTTCGACTGGGACAACACGACTATTATAGGACAAGCCAAACAGAGAAGAGCCAGGGAATTCCTTGAGGCATGGCTCTCAACCACAGATTCTGTCAACAAACACATCGACCTGGACCCAATGTACCAACCACCACTGCAGCGGACAGCTGGAACTGACAACCGGAAGCGGCAGAGACAAACCACTCCAAATTCCGGAGGAAACATCACAGAAGCGCTTCACAGGAGGCTCCCAAGCACTGAGGATGTCACCTAGACAGGGGACGAAACGTCTGCAACAGAAGTTCCCAGCTCAGAACCACAACAACGAGCACCCGAGCTGCAAATCTTTTCACAAATGTTGTGGCCATTTTGGAGAAATGGATAGAGCATGGACAGGACTGATCGTTGGCGGGTCAGGGTTTTAGATGCTTCATTACAAACAAGGTAGGTACTAAAAGTAGCGCGGGGGGGGGTTGCATTGTTAATCAAAGACAATATTACGTTGGCAGAAAGGATGCTTGATAGGGACTCGTCCATTGAGTGAGTATGGGAAGAGGTTAGAAACAAAAACGGAGAGATCACCCTATTGTCAGTTCTCTATAGCCCTCTGAAAAATTCCAGAGATGTAGAGTAAGGATTACAAAGATGATTCTGGATAGGAGCGAAAATAACAGAGTAGTTGTTATGGAGGACTTTACCTTTCCAAATAGTGACTGGAAACGCGACAGTTCAATTACTTTATATGGGTCAGTTGTTGTCCAATGTGTGCAGAATGGTTTTCGGACACAGTGTGTACATAGTCGAACAAGGTACAAGGCCAAATTGAATTTGGTACTGGGTAATGAACCAGACCAGGTATTAGATTTGGAGGTAGGTGAACACTTGATTGACAATGACCACAATTCAGTTATCTTTACCTTAGTGATGGAAAGGGGCAGGTATATACCATTGGGCAAGGGTTATAGCAGGGGGAAAGGCAATTATGATGCGATTAGGTAAGGTTTTAGGATACATAGGATGGGGAAGGAAACTGCAGGGACTGGGCACAATTCAAATGTGGAGCTTTTTGAAGCAACAGCTACTGTGTGTCTTTTATAAGTTAACGCATGTCAGGAAAGAAGGAATTGGTCGAGTGAGGCTGCTGTGGTTTACTGAAGAAGTTGAATCTCTTGTCAAGAGGAAGAAGGAGGCTTTTCTGAAGATGAAACGTGAAGGCTCAGTTCGGATGCTTGAGAGTTACAATTTATTCTGGAAGGACTTAAAGAAAGAGCTAAGTATAGCCAGGAGAGAGCATGAGAAGTCTTTGGCAAGTAGGAAAATCCTCACGCTTTGTGTCAGTATGTCACGAATAAACGAATGACCACATTAAGATTAGGGGCAATCAAGGACAGTAGTGTAAAGTTGTCTGTGTAGTCCAAGGAGATAGGACAGCGCTAAATAAATATTTGAATCAGTATTTTTAATGGAAATACAATGCTGTCGAGGCCTATCGGAGTAAAGGCTATTAGACTAGATGGGATTGAGGTTCATATGGTGGAGATGTTAGCAATTCTAGAGAGTCTGAAAATAGATAAGTCCCGTTGGCCAGATGGGATTAATCCTAGAAATCTCTGAGAAGTTAGGGAGGAGGTTGCACAACCATTGGTTCGAATCTTTACATCGTCATTGTCTACAGGAATAGTGCCAGAAGACTGGATGATAGCAAATTTTGTCCCTTTGTTCAAGAAATGGAGAAGAGACAACCATGGTAATGAGATACCAGGCTTACTTTGGTTATGGGTAAAGTGTTAGAAAGGATTTTAAGAGATAGGATTTATTATCATCGAGAAAGGAATCATTTGATTTGGAATAGTCAACAAGGTTTTGTGAAGGGTATGTCATACTTCACAAATCTTACTGAGTTCATTGAGAAAGTGACCAAACAGGTGGATGAGGGTAAAGTGGGGCATAAGAATTTCAGTAAAACATTTGATAAGTCCCCCATGTTAGGCTATTGCAGAAAATATGGAGAGTGTGGTGTTGGAAAAGCAGAACAGATAAGGCAGCGTCCAAGGAGTAGGAGAGTTGATGTTTCATTTGTAAGCGCTTCTTCAGGAATCAGTGTTCTGGTCTCCAGCATCTGCAGTCTTCACTTTCTCCCAGCTCCTCGGATGCTGCCTGACATGCTGTGCTTTTCCAGCACCACACTTTCGACTCTGAACTCGAACATCTGGAGTCTTTACTTTCTCCCAGAAAATACGGAAACGTGGAATTGAGGGTGATTTAGCGGTTTGGATCAGACGTTGGCTCGCTGAAAGAAGACAGAGAGTGGTAGTTGATGTGAAATGTTCATCCCCGAGTTCAGTCGCTAGTGGTATACTGTAAAAATCTGTTTTGGGACGACTGTTGTTTGTCTTTTTGCAAATGACCTTAATGAGGGAATGGAAGGATGAGTTAGTAAATTTACGGTTCGCAAGAAGGTCGGTCGAGATATGGGTAGTGCTGAAGGATGTTGCAGGGACTGAGCTGTAATGTTCTATGTTCATGGACCGACAATGGGCTGAATAGCTTCCTTCTGTGATGTAACAATTCTGAGGTACTCTGACCCACAATACAAGCTTTAGGTGCCTGGAGAGACAAGCTGGTCCAGTAAAGGATACACATTGCACAAACATCCATCATCTCTTCCTGTTCTCTGACATGCAGCGGCCTCAAAATATCTGCCCAAACAAAATACATTGATTCGACTTCAAGCAGTCAGGAGGACGTTTACACGAGGAGATTGCCATCAGAAGATTTAATGAAAAATAAGATTTCAGAATAACACAAGTAATAAAATAATATCACAGCAGCATAACCATTGGCAGCAGAGTAAAACTTACGGTTGCAAATAGTTCCAAGTGCAACATTGTGTTCAGTTCTGGTCACCTAGCTATAGGAAGGATGGTATTAAACTGGAACTTTAGAAGGAAGTTGCCAGGACTCAAGGGTCTGAGTCATGGGGAGAGGTTGGATAAGCTTGGACATTTCTCTTTCGAGCGCAGGAGACTGAGGGGCGGCATGAATGGCTTCGAGAGGCTAGTCATGGCCCACATCAGTTCCAGTCTCCCAGCCTGCCTCGATCCCCTACAATTTTCCTACCAGTGGATTGGGTCCATAGCGGGTGCTATATCCCTGGAACATCTGGACAGCAAGGACACCCACGTCAGATTCCTGCTCATTGACTATAGATTCACCTCCAACACCATTATTCCCTTCAGACTGACCACAAAACTCCCTGACCTTCGTCTCAGCTCCACCCTCTGAAATTGGATCCTCAGCTTTCTGACCCACAGTTGACAATCAGTGAAAATAGGTAAGTGTGTCTCTTCCATGATAACATTCAACACTGAAATCCCAAAGGATGTGTCCTCCGCCCCCTACTATAGTTCCTGTACACCCACGACTGTACTGTCAAGTTTTGAACGAACGCCATCTACATGTTCACTGATGACACCATCATATTCGGACAGATATGTAATGATGGCAAGTCAAAATACAGAATGGAAATAGAGGACTTTGTGATGTTCTGCACTGAGACCAACCTCTCTTTCAACATTGGCAGAACTAACCAACTGATCAATGACTTCAGAAAGAAAGGAGGAGAACATGCCGCCACCTACATCAATGGACATGAAGTTGAAATGGTGGACAACATTAAGTTCCTCGGAGTAACGATAACTGACATCCTGTCCTGGACTTCCCAGTTCGATGTGACAGTCGAGATGGCACAACAATGCCTCTCGTTCTCCAGCAGCTCAGGACATTTGGCATGCCCACAAAGATCCTCACCAATTTTTACAAATACACTACTGAGAGCAAACCATCCGGGTGCATAATGACTTGGTGTGGCAACAGCCCAGCCCAGGACAGTAAGCGAAATGACATAATGTTGTGTGCACAGACCTTGCCACGAAGGAAGCCAACCTCCCATCAATTGACTTGATTTACACGGCTCGCTGCCACGGTAAGACTGGCAACCAAAGTCCCATCACACCCTGGATCACCTACAATCTCTTCAATCAGGCAGACAGTACAGAAGCTTAAATACGCAAACCAACAGTTCATGAACAGCACCTTTCCAACCATTATTAAACTGAGGAATGGAACCTCTGACTACAAATAGTGCTGATCTTAATCACGTTGACCTTGACTATTGCATGCCATTTGTGATGTAGCCTGTATGCCTCAGTCTGTTTTTAGTTTACCCTCTGATCTGTATGTCCTTGATTATTGTAGGAGCGAGATTCCCCAACGAGAGACAAAGACTCTGGAGGCAGACAGGACACAGGCAGGGAGTGGACGTTAATTCAATCAAAAACTGGTTATTGCAGGTAGAGTATCAAAGGATCGTCCTCAAATCTGGCTTTGACATGAGAAGACAACGGTTTCCTTATTCCTCAGCTCATATCAGAAGAGAGTCGCTGCTCCACGTTACCTCGAGCTGTGGGGTGGTGGGTACCTCCTGGTTTTCACCTGGTGGAGAGTGGCGTTTTCCAGTCACCTCAGAGGATTCGTCGTTTCCTGTTTGGGAAGTTCTGCCCTCCTTTCTTCCCGCAGCGCTCTGTCTCTTCTTCTGGTGATGACCCTCCTTGAGCCCATCTTTGATTAGCTTAGATTACTTACAGTGTGGAAACAGGCCCTTCGACCCAACAAATCCACACCGACCCGCCGAAGCGCAACCCATCCAGACCCATTCCCCTACATTTACTCCTTCACCTAACACTACGGGCAATTTAGCATGGCCAATTCACCTAACTTGCACATTTTTGGACTGTGGGAAGAAACCGGAGCACCCAGAGGAAACCCACGCAGACATGGGGAGAATGTGCAAACTTCACACAGACAACTGCCTGAGGATTGAATTGAACCCGGGTCTCTGGCGCTGTGACGCAGCAGTGCTAACCACTGTGCCAACGTGCTACCCATCTTCACCATCCGAAGAGCTGCCTGTATCCTTCCTGTGCAGCTGCCGTATCCCTCTTTGTTCGGAGCTTTTGGTGGCCTGGTGCATTTTCCTCCTCCTTTTTTATAGGAATCCACTCCTCAGCCTCCTTTGTTCCCTCCTCCTCCATTTCCTCCGTCTGTCCTGTAGGAGCTTGGATCAGTTGCTGTACCTACCTGCTGGCTGCTGTATTCTCCGCTCCAGCCTGTCCTTCCTTCTGGGTGCCACCAGACACCGTTCCCTTGCTGGTGTGTGGTGTCTTGCTTATCTTTTGCCATCCACCTCCGGCCATCTATGCGTAGGTGGCGGACCCTCGTCTTGGGCAGGCTGTGTACACGTGGTCCGTCTCTCCACACAGATTACAGTTCTTGGCCTCTTTGTATTCCTTGGTCGGGTGACACTCCTGTTTGCAGTTCTGACAGATAATGACCTTACAGTCAGCCGCAATGTGGCCTGACCTCCCGCAGGTTTGGCACTCTTTTGGCTGCACTCCATATGTCGGGTACTCTCTGCTCCCTCAGATTACAAAGCTGGAGCGTGGGTGGATGATGTTCCCACGGCATCGACCCTCGGGGTTACCCTGACCTGCCGCTTGCTGGTCCAGATTCTGAATGAGTCAACCACATCAGTGCTTTCTGCCTCAACGTGGACGTATCTTCTCAGGAAGTTGAGGACATCAGCTGCTGGGACGTGGGAGCTGTACAGATGAATAGTAACACCCCGCCTACTCTGTGCAGGACGCACACCCAACAGGATCACTGACAAGATGGAGAACAGAAGCTCCCTTTCCTTCTACTTGAAGACCTTCAGGAGCTGCTCGCACTGCTTCACGCTCCTGAAGGTCACATGGAAATAGGCTACCCCAGGAAAACCCTGTGACGCAACACACGTTTTTTTATTTCAAAAATATACTTTATTCATAATTATTTGATCTTTACAACTGGACATGCCATCCTTCTGTAAACATTCCATTTCTTTGCGTATCGAAACAGGGTAATCATTCCTATTCACAGGTTGGTGCGATTACATTGAGCTGAGGCGCCAGCGGAGCCCAAATGACTGCGTGGGCCCCCTGTTCTTCTTTAGCAGGCAGATGTTACACGGTGGTCTTTCCCCACCGCGCCTTGCCGGCAGCTGCCCCAAGCTTCAGCGCATCCCTCAACACGTAGTCCTGGACCTTGGAATGTGCCAGGCTGCAACACTCAGTCGGGGTCAACTCCTACAGCTGGAAGATCAACAGGTTTCGGACCGCCCAGAGAGCGTCCTTCACCGAGTTGATGATCCTCCAGGCACAGTTGATGTTCGTCTCTGTGTGCCTTCCAGGGAACAGGCCGTAGAGCACGGAGTCCCGCGTCACAGCGCTGCTCGGGACGAACCTCGACAAACACCACTGCATTCCTCTCCAGACTTCTTCTGCATCGGCACATTCCAGAAGGAGGTGTGTGACAGTCTCGTCCCCCCGCAGCCGCTTCGAGGGCAGCGTGCGGCAGAGAGTCCGGGCGTGCATAAAGGATATCACAGGCAGAGACCTTCTCAGCACCAGCCAAGCCATGTCTTGGTGCTTGTTGGAAAGTTCTGGCGATGAGGCATTCTGCCAAATGGCTTTGACAGTCTGCTCAGAGAACGGCTCGACAGGATCCGCCCTCTCCTTTTCCCGAAGGGTCTCAAGGACACTACGTGCTGACCACTTCCTGATGGACTTGTGGTCAAAGGTGTTTTTCTTCATAAATTTCTCCACGAAGGACAGGTGGTACGGAACGGTCCAACTACTCGGAGCGTTCCACGTCAGCGAGGCCAGGCCCATCCTTTGCAACACCGGGGACAGGTAGAATCTCAGTACGTCGTGACACTTGGTGTTTGCGTACCGGGGATCCACGCACAGCTTGATGCAGCCACACACAAAGGTGGCCATCAGGGTGAGGGTGGAATTGGGTGTGTTTTTTCCCCCATTGCACCGGTCTTTGTACATTACGTCTCTTGTGACCCGGTCCATCTTTGATCTCCACACGAAGTGGAAGATGGCCCGGGTGACTGCGGCGGCACAGGTTCTGGGGATAGGCCAGACCTGTGCCGCATATAACAATACTGAGAGTACCTCACACCTGATGACCAGGTTTTTTCCCGCGATGGAGATCGACCGTTGCTCCCATCTGCCCAGTTTCTGTCTCAACTTCCTGATCCGCTCCTCCCAGGTATTGGCGCACGCCCTAGCCCCCCCGAACCAAATACCCAGCACTTTCAGGTGGTCAGTCCTGACGGTGAAGGGGATGGAGAATTGGTCGGCCCAGTTCCCGAAGAGCATGGCTTCGCTCTTGCCTCGGTTTACCTTGGCCCCCGAGGCCCGTTCGAACTGGTCACAGATGCATATGGGTCTGCGCACGGACAGCGGGTCCGAGCAGAAAACGGCGACGTCATCCATGTACAGGGAGGCCTTAACCTGCAGACCCCCACTGCCAGGAATAGTCACCCCTCTCAGGCTCGCATCCTTCCTGATGAACTCGGCAAATGGCTCTATGCACGCAACACACATCAGCTGCTCCAAACCCATAGCCCTTGAGCAAAGTCTTCTTCACGAATATTATCCGATCGACAGGTGTACGACCCTTCACCTTCTTCACAGTCACCATGACTGTGTTGCGAATGCCCTGGCCTGGGCTGTGGCCGGCTACTACGGCCATAGCTCCTCGCTTGGCTGGTCCTTGAATTGCCAAGGACCAGCCAGCATGAAGATTCACAAAGAGCAGGGCAGCACAACCAAAAGATCCTTCAACGTCCAATCACGATCCAGCGATGATCTCGACTCGCTGTGATGACTCGCAACTCGACACCCATCCTGATATGAACAGACACTTGATCTTAGCCAAAAGAGACTCTATTAAAAATCTTGCTGAAAATTCAAATTCTGTTCCTCTATTGCTTTTCTGTAAATAATCTACCAGTCAGTTTCTCAAATATGTTTCCCATTTCATAAATGGGTGTTGCTTTTTTTCTATGCCCGTTATTTTCAGTTCCAATAATTTCCCCAAATTAGTTTATTTACTAATTTCATACTATATACTTTCCTCCTCAGTCTCAGGCTTTCTCCTATTGCTGGGAAGGCTTTGTTTATGCCTTTTTTCTGTGAAGACAGAAGTAACGTAGTTGATTCATGTTTGTCTGTTTTCCATTCCCTGGTTTCAGACTGGAAGGAAGCTGACACTTTGACTAAAAAGAACAGCTGTTGTCTATTCATCCTGTCCATGCCCCTTGTAATCTTAAAACTGAATTACTAACCCATTCAACTTTCTCCGCTCCAATGGAAACAACCCGAGCATATCCAGACCCTCTCCACAGCTCGTATCCTCCATCCCAGGGAACATCTCCGTGAATTTCCTCTGTACCTCATCCAAGACAATCACATCCTTCCTGTAATGTGCTCACAGAACTGCACACAGTATTTGATTAGACCTTACCAAATTGCTACATAACTCTTATAATCTTTGGGTCATTGATCAAAGCTTACAGTCCTGCTTAACTCATCATTGATCATATTCAGTCACGTTCAAGGATGTGTGGAGAAGCACCCTCTGTGCTTCCTGATGTGCAACCATCCATTGAATTCTCCCCTGCTCTTCCATTACCTCATATTTATCAGGGTTACATTCTATCTACTATTGGTCGTTATCATCTGACCAATCCAGCAGTATCTTCCTGTAACATAAGGCATTCCCACTCACTGCCAACCACCGGTCAATCTTTGTTTTGAACACACACTTGCTAATCACACTCCCCCTACTCACTTCACATTTACATCACTTATGGATAGCACAAATAATAAGGAACACAGCACTGATCTCTGCGATACACCAGGGGACATTAGTCTCCAGACACACAAACAGCCTTCTAGCACGAAGTTAGAACATAGAACAATACAGCACAGAACAGGCTCTTCGGCCCACGAATTTGTGCCGAATATTTGTCCTAGCTTAAGCACCTATCCATGTACCTATCCAATTGCCGCTTAAAGGTCACCAATGATTCTGACTCTGTCACTCTCACAGGCAGCGCATTCCATGCCCCCACCACTCTCTGGGTAAAGAACCTACCCCTGAGATCTCCCCTATACCTTCCACCATTCACCTTAAATTTATGTCCCCTTGTTGTACCTTTATGTCTCTGTTGTACCCGGGGAAAAAGTCTCTGACTGTCTACTCTATCTATTCCCCTGACCATCTTATAAACCTCTATCAAGTCACCCTCATCCTTCGCCGTTCCAATGAGAAAAGGCCTAGCACTCTCAACCAATCCTCGTACGACCTATTCTCCATTCCAGACAATATCCTTGTAAATCTCCTCTGCACCCTCTCCAATGCTTCCACATCTTTCCTAAAGTGAGGCGACCAGAACTGCACACAGTACTCCAAATGTGGCCTAACCAAGGTCCTGTACAGCTGCAACATCAACTCACGACTCTTGAATTCAACCCCTCTGCTAATGAACGCTAAGACACCATAGGCCTTCTTACAAGCTCTATCCATCTGAGTGGCAACTTTCAAAGAGTTATGAACATAGACCCCAAGATCCCTCTGCTCCTCCACCTTACTAAGAACTCTACCGTTAACACTGTACTCCACATTCTTATTTGTCCTTCCAAAATGGACAACCTCACACTTGACCGGGTTGAACTCCATCTGCCATTCCTCAGCCCAGCTCTACATCATATATAAGTCTCTTTGCAGCCGAAAACAGCCCTCCTCACTATCCACAACTCCACCAATCTTTGTATCGTCCGCAAATTTACTGACCCACCCTGCGACTCCCTCTTCCAAAGTCATTAATAAAACTTACAAACAGCAGAGGACCCAGAACTGATCCCTGCGGAACTTCACTTGTAACTAGGCTCCAGGCTGAATATTTGCCATCCACCACCACTCTCAGACTTCAACCGGTTAGCCAGTTCTCTATCCAACTGGACAAATTTCCTACTTTCCCATGCCTCCTGACTTTCCGCATAAGCCTACCATGGGGAACCTTATCAAATGCCTTACTAAAATCCATGTACACTACATCCACTGCTCTCCCCTCATCCACATGCTTGGTCACTTCCTCAAAGAAATAAATAAGACTTGTAAGGCAACACCTACCCCTCACAAATCCGTGCTGGCTGTCTCTAATCAAGCAGTGTCTTTCCATATACTCATAAATCCTATCCCTCAGTACCCTTTCCATTACTTTGCCTACCACCGAAGTAAAACTAACTGTTCTGTAAATCCCGGGGTTTTCCCTATTCCCTTTTTTGAACAGGGGCGCAACATCCGCCACTCTCCAGTCCCCTGGTACCACCCCCGTTTACAGTGAAGACGAAAAGATCATTGCCAACGGCTCTGCAATTTCCTCTCTTGCTTCCCACAAGTTGAGTTTGCATGCAACTTGGCAGGTCACTAATAGGTCCTGCCTGTTCACTGGTTATTCTGTTGAAGACGACAGACCTGTAGATTATCTGGGGATTCTCCCTAATCATGCTCTGCCAGCAGGTTTCCGTGGCTCTGCATGCGTCAATCCCCTCCGAGAGAAGAATGCCCTCCTTATTCTAGTCTTAAATGCCCTGTCCCTTGTCCTGATATAATTTTCCTGAAATGTGGAGTAGACAGCCAGAGAAGCATTCTGTCTATTTCCACCTTGTCACATTTTCGTAGATTTTCTAAATTTCATTGTGATCACCTCTCGTTCTTTGAAGCTGGCGAGGTCACAAGACAAGTTCCCCCATCAGAAAATCTTGTCATCTGAGGAATTAATCTGAAGAATGTCTATTGCACGTCCTCTGTGATCGGTATACTCTTTCTTACATTGGGTCACCAACAGTGTACACAATTGTCAAAGTATACTCTCACTAACACTCAATGCAACTGCTTAATGATGTCTTTACATCTATATTCAGATTCCCTTAAACGAAGGCCAACCTAACTATAACTTTCCAATGACATGTATTCTTCAAAATACTATTCACGTTAATTGAATTTACGAATTCACTGCGTGAGTTCATCCAGAAAGACTTCTGAAAATCCAAATGCACCACTTCCACTGGTTGTCCACTGTCTCTGCTGCAAGAAACAACTTCAAACAATTCCGAAGTTTGTCAGGTATGATTTCTCTGTCAGAAATAAATGGTGATTCTCTGCAATGTTGTTGTTCATTTCTAAATGCCCAATATCACATCTTAAATAGTAGATTCCAACTGTTTCCCTACAGATGTAAAATTAATTGGTTTGTAGTCCTCTACATTATCTCTTCTTGCCTGCGTATATAGTTGGATCATGTTTATAACGGCCCTGTTATCTACAATGGCTTATGGCGTTTGCATGATCTACTGGAAAATAAAACACAGTAATCGATTATTCAATTAATATGCTGTTCTATTTCTGACATTTTGATATGAAGTATATCTGGCCCATCAGACTTAGCAATGATCAGTCTAGCTACACTTTCAAGTACTACCTTGTTGCTGATACGAATTGACTTTATGTCTTTAGTTCCACACGTCCCATGTAATCACTTGCTATACCTCGGATATTTGCCAGAGCTTTCTCCATGAAGACAGATGAAAAGTAGCTGGCTAGTTTTTCTGCCATTTCCTTTTTCCCCACAATAAATTCTTCTATACCTTACAAATTTCCACGTTTGACCTTGCTTTTGTTTTCTTTTGTATATGGATCGTAGATGTAAGCAGTCTGTGTGTTTCCTGTTTGTTTGATTTCATGTTCTTTTTGATTTCCTTAACACTTTCTTCACCCTTATTTTCAGAAAAGTAAATCTCTCAGAATGTTCAGGTTTCCACAATATCTGGAATTCTTCTGAAGCTGCTTCCTTTGATTTAATGTAATCTTTAATTTCTTACATTAACCATCCTTGAGTCACCTCCCCTTTCTTTGATGTTTGTAACTTAATGATATGTACTAATATTTCAGACATTGCAGTATTTCTATCAATAACAACCATTATTTGGCTCACACTAACTGTCATATTGCATTTTTCCAATTCACTTATCCCTCTCATCCCCGTGCTTCCATGATATTTGAGTGCAATGTTCAAAAAATTGCATATTGCATGCAGACGCTATGTAAAATGCAACATATTAATGTCACGATTCCTCAAAAGCTGCTTAAGTGCAAGGTTATTAATTAGTCCTTCTGACGACACAACACCACGCCTGAAATTTACTGCTCTCTAGTTTGATTCACAACATATTCTTCAACCTACCTCATATACATTTATGAAATTTATTTTTCACAGCATTAGCAATCATTTAGTTAACGCAGTTTAGATGCAACTTTAGATCATCCAGTATTACTGCAACACCGACAATATTTGCATATCTAATTTCCAGAGCATAGGATGATCAAACTTTGCACAGCAGTTTTGGTTTAGATATGTAAGGCACCAATGTGTGTTCTTCCTTCTTGTTTACAAGATCGACGCAAACTGATTCTGAAGAAGCTGAGGGATATGGTCTGTGGTGTTATTAATGATAGACGTGGACAAGACATTGGGGAGGCTCACCCCGACGATGAGATGATCGGAAGAAATGCCCATCAATACGGGACAAGCATCAATAACCTTCCCCGCTCTGCCAGAGCAAGAGTCACCGTATTCTCTCTACTCCCTCACACTCACTGTATATCTGTTATATTTCTGATGATGGGCTTTTGACTGAAACGCCGATTGTCCTGCTCCTCGGATGGTGCCTGACCTGCTGTGCTTTTCCAGCACCACTCTAATGTAAATCTTGTTTCCAGCATCTACAGTCCTCACTTTTGTCATTTCTGTTATAGCACCTACCCCCGAACAAGGCTCTTGCTCCATCACTCTCACTATTGCATGCAACACTCTCTTTCCTTCACTCTCTCTGTCATTGAAAGCAAATTGAGTTTGAATTTATTGTTTTGCCAACATTGAACCAGTAAGGCGATTTAAAAATGCGGACATTTTGAAAATTGGAAAGAGAGCAGATGCACTCGAGACGGAAGAAGCTTGTAGATCATCTTGCTCTGCAAGACATTAGGAAATACTCTCTATCAAAGATATTTTTCATATGAAACATATTCACAGTAAACAGAAATGTGGCGACCCAGGGAATTCAACAGCCTGAAGAGTGACGTCACAGTGGATAGCAGTGGCTGTGTGGCTTTGAAATTAAGTTGATGTAATCTTCATAAGTGTCTTATTGAAACAGCATAATGTTATTGAGTTGGAGGCAGATAATAAGCAGTTGTGGGGTGCATTAGATTTGTGAATACTTGATGTGTAATGTTCACTTTTAGAGTTAAAAAATACATTCACATTATTTTCTTTAAATAGTGAAAGTTGGGAGTTCTTTGTCACTCATATTCTAATAAATTACGAGGTGAGGTGAGCTTTGCTGGGTGTTTGGTATAATTAACAGAGGGTTTCACCGCCATGTCTTAACAGTTGCAAAGGCCAACAGAGAGCAACGAAAAAAGAAATAAGGAGTGAGAAGATTAAATATGAGAGTAAGTAAGCCATTCATGCAAAGAACGATTGTAAGAGCTTCCTTCGGTACATAAAAGGCAAACGAAAGGCAAAAATGGGCATTTGATCGCAAGAAATTGACACAAGAGAGATAGTAGTGTGGAACAAGGAAATGGCAGAGGAGGTGAATAATTCCTTCGTGTCAGTCTTCACGGTGGAAGACACGAGTAATATCCTAAAAATTGAAAAAGGTGAGTGGACAGACGTAGGTATGGTGGCCATCACCAAGGAGAAAGTGCTGGGACAAACTGAATGGCCTGAAGTTAAGTAAATCACATGGACCAGATGGACTCCAATATAGAGTTCGAAGGCAGATAGCTAATAACACAGTGAAGGCGTTGGTAGTGATCTTTCAGGAGTCACGCGAATCAGGGAGATTCTCAGAGGACTGGAAAATCGCTAACCCCTGTTTAAAAAGGGGAAACATACAGACTGGCTAATCTAAACTTGGCTGTGGGTAAGATCCTGGAATCCTGGAGTGCATTGTGAAGTATGAGATTTCTGAATACTTGGACCTGGATGGTAAAGTAGGACAAAGTTAGCATGGTTTCATCAAGGGGACGTCATGCCTGGAAAATCTGCTAGACAACCTTGAGGATGTAATGAGCAGCTTCGAACAAGGAAAGCCGATGGATGTCATTCACCTGGACTTCCAGAAGGTCTTTACAATTTGCCGACAGGAGGCTACTGATAAAGCAAGGGCCCATTGTGTTGGAGGCAAGGTGCTAGCATGACTTGAAGTTTAACTGTCTGGCAGGAAGCAAAGAGTGTCGAAAGAAGTTTCCTTCTCAGGTTGACAGTTGGTGACAAGTGGTGTTCCATAAGGCTCAGTGTTGGGACCACAAGTTTTCACTTTATACATTAACGATCCAGATGAAGGAACTGAAGGCTTTCTGGTTATATTTGAAGATGATACAATGATAGGTATAGGGACACATAACGTCGAAAAGATAGGAAGGTTCAAGAAGGATTTGCACAGGTTAGGATAATGGGCAAAGAAATGGTAGATGGAATACAAAGTGGGAAATTGTGGGGACATGCACTTTGGTAGGAAGAATACAAACATGGCCACTTTCAAAATGGGAGAAAATTCAGATGTCTGGAGTGCAAAGGGACTTGGAAGTTCTACTCCAGGATTCTCTTAACGTATACATGCAGGTTGAGTCAGTAGTTAGGAAGGCAGATGTTTTGATGACATTTATTTTGAAAGGATTTGAATGTAAAAGCAGGGACGTACTTCTGAGGCTCTATAAGGCTGTTGTCAGACTATATTTGGAATATTGTGCGATGTTTTGAGCCCCATATCTCAGGAAGGATGTGCTGGCCTTGGAACGGATTCAGAGGAGTTTCACGAGAATGGTCCCAGGAATGAATAGCTTAACATATGAGAACGTTCGAGGACTCTGGGTCTGTTCTTGATGGAGTTCAGAAGGATGGGGGGATCTAATTGAAACATATAGAATACTGAATGGCCTGAACAGTGTGCATGTTGAGAAGACTTCCATTGGTAGGAGACTCTAAGACCCAAGGACATGGCCTTAGAGTAAAGGTTAAACCTTTTAGAATGGAGATAAGGAGAAATGTCTTCAGCCAGAGAGTGGAGAATCTATGGAATTCATTTTCACAGAAGGCAGTGGAGGTCAGGTCATTAAGTATATTTAAGACAGAGATAGATAGGTTTTTGAGTATCAAAGGGATCAAGGGTTACAGGGAGAAAGCAGGGGAATGTGGTTGAGAAAATTGTCAGCCATAATTGAATGGTGATCAGACTCGATGGGCTGAATGGTCTAATTTCTGTTCCTATGTCCGATGATCTTATGATCGTAAGCCGCAGCTGATTGCTTCCTCTCGATCACTTTGACCCTCCTGACAGCAACGTGCGAGAGCAAAAAATACCTGAGTCATCTTTATCAAACAGGGAGGATTCCTGTTGAGGATTCATGGGAATCACTCTACTGCTTGAAGGAAAGGAAATTCTGCCAAATCCAGCTGTTCCAGGAAGAAGTCTCATACCTGCAGTTTGTTTGAGTAGGATAACGTCGGATACAGAATAGCAGTTGGGACACATTATCACTTTTTCATTTTATATGAATTCAACTACAATGAAACTCTTGAAACCTTTCCTTATTCTTTTTCGTCTTAGGGCATATGCGTTTGTGTGTGTGTCTGTACGTGTGTGACTCTGTGTCTCATATGTTTCGACAAAATGACCGAGGTTACACTTCAAATCTGTTGTAACCAGTGGAGAAGTGGGACTGGAAAAGGAAACAGTGACCCTCCAACAGTGGTCGGAGCAGGAATGAGAAATTCTCACGGGGTCGTTCAAATGGGAATTCTTTCCCCAGCGTTTCATCTCAAGATGGCAGCTCAATGCCACCACTTCCAGCGTAATTACACATGGTCCATAAATGTTGGCCTATCAACAAGACCCACATTCCATGACCAAATCAAAAATGATAATGTGCAGCAGAATTTATTGGATGGGAACAAGACTGATAGATAAATGCCTGCTGCCTTCCAGAATTGTGCTGCCTGTGTACGTTGACTGTGTGCAGTTTCCTAGTATTGTGTCTGGGTGTCTGCATTTATTCAAAGTTGACTTTTTTCAACAATAGACAGACATGTGAATGGAGGAAAATTGTGGTCAGGCAGAAAAGGGCTGCGGAGACCACAATCAGATCAGCAACGACCTTACTGTCTGCTCGAGAAATGACATAGTGTTTAATGACCCACTCCTGCTCGTAAGTCCTTGTTCCATTCAGTCCTTAAAACCACCAGTACAGGAGCAGATAGAAACCACTTGCTTCAAATACCTGGTCCGTAGTAACACAGGATATCATTCAGTCACTCAACACTGTGTGGTTTGGTGTGGGTTGGAAAATGTGATGGGAAATCCAGGCTGGGGACGAAAGAGTCCTCCCACCTCTTTAAAGAGTGTCTCCTCTCTGCAGCTGGTGTTTCATTTGTTGGTCATGTTGTAGACCCAGATTCACTGTAAATATCGGGATCATACCTCGCCCGTAGACTCACAAAATACTTTTCTCTCTCTTTCCTCAACAGTCAATAACAGCACTTCTAGGTAAATTGCAAACATTCCAAAGACAGAATAGGAGAAGATAAGAAACAGGAGTAGGTAATTCGGATTGTATGTGATCATGTGATCATGGCTGACATACTGTTGGCAGTAACTCCTCCTTAATGCCCAATTCTTCCCTCCACTCAGCTCTCTGACAGGTCAAAAATCTATCTATCTCCTCTTTAAATACTTGCATTGATCTAGCTCCGCTAACTTTCTAGACCTGAGAATTTAGGACATTCTCTACCCTCTGTGATATGAAAACACTCTCCACACAGACACCATCACATATTAACATTAACAAAAGGGTTTAACTGACATGCTCAGGTAAGAGGGATTGACCCTGATATCAAGGCAGGATTTGACTGAAGATTTTATCCTCACAGGCACTTAAATATCCAGAATCATATACCCTGAGTAAAATAACAAATACAAGCCATGGAGTTTATCATCTTCTTAGTGTCTGTGTAGAACATAAGGAATGATTGTCCATCACAATCAAGTTTCAATGCAATGACATCTTATTTTTTAACAGTGCTACAGATTAACCTTCACTCAGTCCTCTTTTACCATCATCTCAGGAATTAGTCTGGTAAATTTCCTTTACACTGTCTCTGTTGCAATGAGATCATTCCTTTTAAAGGAGAGAAATATGTCCACAATACCCCAAATACTGCCACAACCACATGATGATCACAATAATTCCTTTTCCTCACTTACTGGTCTCCGTTTCTTTATTATGACGTAAAAGCCCATTCCTTCTCTTTGCACTGCCATCGATGTGGAATTTAAAAGTTCCTTACATCTGTAGGTCAGCATCATTAAAGCCAGCACCAGAGGTGCCCATGGAGATGTACATCACTCTTGGGGACACAGTCAGTCAGAAATAGGGAAATAGGGAATGGTCACCTACCTGAATGAAAATGAAGTGTAGGAATAATGAAAACAGGCACAGGAAGGGAGCTAACTTTACTTTTGTACTTCCCTCATGGGATGTGTGCAGCCATGGTGAGGCCAGCATTTTATATGGATTTGAATTGAGTGGCTCGTTCAGCTGTTCCACAGGACATTAAAAAGTAGAACACATTGATGTGGGTTTGCACAGAGTAACTGGGGAAGAATAACCATTGACTTCTCTGAAGGATATGAAGCAAGCATATGGTTCTCTTTTTCTCACAAATGATGATAATTTTATTTCAATTACATCAATTTCTTTCATGGCATATCAACAGATTATTATTCTGCGCCACGGGATTATGTGCAATGACTTAAGCAGCATACAGTGTCTGCCTGTGTGACGGATTCTGTGCAGTGAACAAGTACAACATACTCAAGCCCAATTATTCTGTATTTGACACCTGGTTAGAAGGGACTTGATAAGTTGTATCCAGATTTAACAAAGACACTATTGATGGTTTATTCAGAAGTTGCACTGAGGCCGAGGAAGACACTGGGATTTTATGATAATATTGGACAGGATTAGTGAGGATATAGGATTGGGAGGATATAGAAATGTATTACTGTGCAGGGCTGGAAGGATTATGGAGTTTGAGAACAGTCTGGTTCCTTCTCGCATATTGGTGAGTAATTTTCTCGTTATAATTTGTGAGAAATTGAATATTTCATTGGAATTGGAAATGTTGACACTACCTTTCTAAATTTAAAATTATATGAGCAGCAGTTTAACCTGGATTAATGAACAGATAGAATGATTTACCAGGAACACCAAATATAGCGAGGATGGGATGGTAACCACCTTGAATAGCCATCAGTACATCTTAGATCGAAATGCTAATGACATCCAAGGCTGAGAAAGCCAGTAAAGACTATCACATATATCCCCTGTCCATTGTTGAAACATTTCAGTCTAATGTTCTCAGATTCTGATCCATTGTTAGAACACTCTAGACTAATGTTCTCAGATTCTCATATATTGTTGGAACATTCCAGTCTAATGATCTCAGATTCTGATCTATTGTTGGAACATTCCAGTTTAATATTCTCATATTCTGATCTATTGTTGGAACATATCAGTCTAATGTTCTCATATTCTGATCTATTGCTGAAACATTCCAGTCTATTGTTCCCAGATTCTGATTTCTTCCTCCCCACCCCCCCCCCCCCCCCCCCCAGATCTCTGGAGCTGATGATTCCTATTCGTGCTGTCAGTGATACTCTCGCTGATACAGTGCATAACACTTTGAACCGAGTCCCTAATTAATAGAAGAGGAAAACCCTCCAGTGACACCTTTAGGATCCACGGAGACTGACTTCAATGACAGTCGCTGAACACATAGCTCCAGTTAAGCTCTTTTAATGCAATACTTCTTATTAAAATTAAAAATAATCATTAAAATTTACACATTCTGATAGGATATGTGGGGGTGACTGAGGGAACAAACGTTGGGGCTGGTAGATCAATCGTGTGTAATCATTCAATCTGCTTTGCATATGAGAGCAATGCCAGAGGTTTATCAGAACATAAACATGCGTCTCTGTTTATAAATTGAAACATACAGTCTATGACGACTGATCAGGCATTACAGTGTGATTAACACGTTGAGAGAACTCTTATGATCCATAATCTGAGAAGTAAATGTCCCTAAGACTACATGCGGTTATTACAGACAACGACATTGATATATTAACAGAAAATTATACATAGGAGACAATGGGAAGTGCAGATGCTGGAGAATTCAGTAAACATAAAGCACGGCGGTGGGAAAGGCACGTAGGTCAGGCAGCATCCGAGGTTGAAGAGAGTCAATGTTTCAGGAAAGACCCTTCTTCATAACTGGGGAGGGGAAGGGGGCTGAGAGAAAATGGGTGTTCGGGTGAGGCTGGGGGAAAGGTAAGCGATAGGTGAGTGATGGTAGGAGGTGATATTGATAGGTCGGTGGGGAGTGTGGAGCGGATGGTGGGAAGGAAGTTGGACAGGTAGGTTCCTTCGAGAGGATGGACCTAAGTAGGAGGTTGGGTCTGGGAACTGGGTAGGCGAGGAGAGATCTGTAAATCAGCGAATCCAATGTTCATGCTGTGTGTTTGTAGTCTCCTGAGGCAGAAGATGAGGTGTCCCTGGTAACATCCTGGTAAATCTCTTCTGAACCCTCTTCAGTTTAATAATCTCCTTCCTATAACAGAAATGCACACAATACGACATCAATGTCCTGCACAATCTCAGCATGATTTCTCAACTTCTAATCTAAAAGGGCTGAGCAAAGAAGTAACCTTAAACACCCTGCACCATGAACTTCAAATAATTTAACAGCGTGCCGGGTCCCTATTTTCTATATAACTACCAAAGTCCAGCATTAATTGTATAAGCCCTTCCCTTGTTTGTTTTATCTCGCATTTAGCCAAGTTAAACTCCATCTGCCACACTTCAGCCCAGTGAGTTGTAGTGCAGAGTGTGTTTCAGGATTTCTTTCCCGAATTCAGCAGACTACTGATAATAGCCATTTAAACGGGAAATCAAGCAATTAAAGATGTCCATTGTTTATCTCAATGGCATAGCGAATGCACTCAATATCCTATTGTTGAGCCTAATAACTTGTACTTTTTTTTCAATGAGAAATTTCCCCTGTATAATTTGGTAATGTTAACCAGAATTTCATAAGTGCATATACCCAAAATAAGACCCAAAATCTGGGCATGGTGGTGCCCATGTTTCTGAGTCGGAACTCGGCATTCGATTCCAGTCTATGAACGTATGGTAGTGCCCCTATCTCTGGAGAAGGCGGTGTGTATTCATGTCCTGTGGAAGTGTGTCACAGCTTTTTAGAACAGGCTGAGGAAGAAACACACAGGAGCATCATGTTACAGCGTTACAGACAAATGTTGAATGATGGTAGTGTCCCTATCACTGCGCCGAAAATTCTGAACAAGTCGATTAAACGTTTTTGGAATCGTGCCTTGATGGAAAAGGAAGCGGTACGACTACTGAAATTGAGACTATAGACCCAGGATGATTGAAAGCCCAGCCAATCGTCTTGATTGGAGTCACATTTACACTTTCTAGAGGTTTCTAAAATTATGAAGTGCATGGATAGGGTGAGTGGTCCAGGTTCCTTCCCCCCAAGGTAGGAGAGTCTAAAACTAGAAGGCATAGGTTTAAGGTGGGAAGAGAAATATTTGAAAGACAATGAAGAGCAACAATTTTTTTCCTGCAGAGGTTGGTGCTTCCATGGAATAAGCTGCCGGAGGAACTGGTCGGGGCTGGAGCAATTACAATATTTAAAAGGCAACTGGGTGGCTATATAAATAGTGGGATATGGGTCAAATGCTGACAAATGGCACTCGATTAATTTAGAATATTTGGATAGCATTAACGAGTTGAAGCGTCTGTTTCCCTGTTGTACATATCTATGAATCATTGATTTAATTAAGGATGATCACATTGTAATCGTCAATTCTTCACCATTATACAAACACTGTCCACTATACAGCCAAACTTGATGTCATCCGCAAAGTTGCTAAATATACCTTCTATAATTCTCATCTAAATCATTTATATAAATGATAAACAAAAGTCGACCCAACAATTTTGCCTGTGGGTAATCGCTGCTCACAGGCTTCCAGTTCGAAAAACAACCATCCACGACTTCCCTGTCTCCTGCCATTAAACAGGTATACACAGACACACACAGACACACAGACACACACACACACACACACACACACACACACACACACACACACACACACACACACACACACACACACACACACACACACACACACACACACACACACACACACACACACAATCACACAAACATAGATATAGAGACACAGACGCACGTCTTTAAAACAAAGGTTAGATCAAAACAACGAACAAGAGTTACAGTGAGAAGGCGGGAAAATCGTGTTGAGAAACACACCACACAGGATCAAACAGCAAAGTAGACTTGATGGGCCAAATCGCCTAATTTCAATTTCCTATGCTGCGTGGCCTTAAGGTGTCAGGATTATTTTCCCAAGGGTGCAGTATAAGCTAAGGTTGATAAATGCATGACCGAACAGTCAATGGGGCTGCGGGATAGGTTTGAGGGGCTGAATGGTCTATGTTTGTTCCTACTTGCTGTGTCCTTGTTGATGAAAAGAGGAGGTAACTTGCTGTGAGGTTAACACACTTTAAAATGAAAGGGGTCTGCCATTTCCATTTTAGATAACGTTGTTCCTTTCTCCTTTGGATTGTGCGATCTGTGGCATTTATATCCCCCAGGAGCAGTGAAGTCTGGGTCATTGAGGATATTTAAGGCTGACCTTGACTGACCTTTGATGGACAGGGGAGACAATGTTTATTGGGAACAGACAGGAAAGGGGTATTCAGCTACAATCAGACCAGCTATGATGTTTCTAAATCGAGCAGCAGGCTGGAGGGGTCGATGGCCAACTGCTGCTCCTATCTCACACGTTGTTCTGTCAATTCGCCTCTCGAAAGTGATACAGTGGGAGAGAAAGTTCCCATTCAGCCAATCAGCACCGTGACAATACAGCAAGGGGAGGACATAATGCACAACAATGGGGTTAGACTGGAATAGAATGAAGTATTCAAATCATTTCCGTAAATTACACAGCACAGGAGAATGACACATAATCATCCCAGGATGTTATGCAGAGGCATAACATCGTGGGATGACGCCTTGGGTGGCGTCAGGAAATACAGAGTGGAGATCATTACTCACTTTGCGTTTGGAAAGCTTGAACTAGTGGAATTCTTCAGGGATCTGTGTGAGGTTATCAACAAATTACAATCCATACCAATCAATTGGATGAAGGGGAAGGAGCTCAGTTTGCTCATGCACCAGGATAGTCATTCAATAAGATGTCAAATGAAGACAGACCGTCTGCAATGGGATACAGGCAGGGGAGGGCAGGGCGTCTGCAATGGGATACAAACTGGGGACGGCAGAGCATCTGCAATGGGATACAGACAGTGGAGTGAAGACCGTCTGCAATGGGATATAGACAGCGCGAGGCAGAGCATCTGCAATGGGATACAGACGGGGGATGGCAGAGCGTCTGCAATGGGATACAGACAGAGGGGGTGGGCATAGAGTCTGCAATGGGATATTGACAGAGAGAGGGCAGAGAGTTTACAAAGGTATACAGACAGAGGGGGTGGGCATAGAGTCTGCAATGGGATACAGTCAGGGGGAGGCAGAGCATCTGCAATGGGATACAGAGAGGGCGTGGGCATAGAGTCTGCAATGGGATACAGACAGAGAGAGCAGAGAGTCTGCAATGGGATACTGACAGAGAGAGCAAAGAGTCTGGAATGGGATACTGACAGAGGGAGGGAAGAGAGTCTGCAATGGAATACAGACAGGGAGGGCAGAGAGTCTGCAATGGGACACAGACTGGGGGAGGGAAGAGAGTCTGCAATGGAATACAGACAGAGGGGGGCAGAACGTCTGCAATGGGACACAGACTGGGGGAGGTCAGAGCATCAAGCAATTGCATGCAGACAGAGGACAGTTGCGATCAAACCTTCAGCAGGAAAAAAATAACAGTAGAATATATATGTGATGGGAATTTTCTGATTTGGGGAAAAGACAAAACAGCAGAAATATATTTCAGTGCAAGGAGAATGCAGAATTCTGTGTGTCTTAGTACACGAATGGCATCGAATTACTCTGAAGATGTAGCAAGTGATTTGGAAGATAAATTGAATGATTCTGATTCGTGCAAAGGGTGTTGGGTATGATCTTAGCGATGTTTTCTGCATCAGTACAGGACATTTCTGAGATCACATCTGATGTATCATGTGTGGTTATAATTGTCTAAACTGAAGAAAAAAACAAAATTGCTTTCAAAACGTTTCAAATATTTTTCTCTTTACTTATTCTTGAGCTGAAGGCATTACGTTATGAAGAATTAACAGTTCAGCTTGAGAATGAGGGTTGTTTTATTTACCATAAAAGATCCTGAGAAGAGTGTAGTTGGTGAATACTGGATGGATATTTCTTCTTGTGTGGGAGAATAAAACTGGGGAAATAATTTACGAATAAGTCAGTTTCATAGGAAAGGTCATTGGACCGAAGAATTGAACTCTGATTTCTCTTCATACATGCTGCAAGACAGGCTGAGCTTTTTCAGCAATTTCTGTACTTGTTTAAGAATAAAACATATTCATCTTAACACAGATATTGGGAAAGCATTTTACATTATGCAGGCACGTATTAACACATCTTCAAAACAAGTAGGGCCATTTATTGTTAATGAATTAATTCTGTGTACGACAACAGCAATAATGCACTGACCTGGAATCGAGAATGTGATGGAGTCATATAGTTCGGACAATGTTCAAGAAGAGCTCACATGGTCCAGTTTGGGCGCTGATAACGTAACTGATTTAACTTACAGATGGAAAAATGTAGCCTATCTATGAAGGGACAGTCTATTGGTCCTTTCCTGTTTTCCTGTCGCTCATCACAGCAATGTGTGTGAGTGAAAAAAAAAGCCCAGTTGCCTTTCCCACTCATGGAGGATTCCTGACGAGGATTCATTGGAATTTCCCCACTGCCTGAAGCAAAGCAAGTCAGCTAAATCCAACTGTTTCAGGAAGAAATCCCATTGTCAGAGGGTTGTGCGAGCAGAATAACTTTTGGAGATTCTTTGGCTGCAAATGGGAATCCAGGATGGTGTATAGCGTACCACGTGCCAGGGTGCAGGCTGTCTCAGAGCGGCTGCAGAAAGTTCTCCCCGGGGCGGGGAAAGCAGCCAGAAGACATTGTGCGCATTGGTACAAATGACACAGGTAGAAATAGTGATGAGGTCCTATAGAGTGATTATAGAGAGCTAGGAAAAACGACCAAAGACAGGACCATGACAGTGGCAATATCCCGTTTACTTCCAGTGCGAGTGAGGGTAAGAACAAAGGATATGGCAGATGAGTGTGTGGCTAAAGAATTGGTGCAGAGTTTTGGATCACTGGGATCTTTTGTGGGGCAGCTGTGACCTGTTCAGCAAGGACGGGTTGTACCTGAGCTGGAAGGGGACCATTATCCTGGCAGGCAGGTTTGCTCGTTCTTCAAGGGAGGATTTCAACTAGATTGGCTGGGTTGGGGAGGGGTGGGATCCTCAACAGCAGGGAGGCAAGTGCGAGGCTGGAAGGAGATACAGTAATCGGAAACAGTAAAGTGAAGAGACAGGTCAGGCTGGAACATGACAGGCCGCAAGGAATGCCTGTTGGATTAAATTGCATCTGTTTCAATGCAAGATGGCTGACAGGTAACGCCGATGAATAGATATGTGGGACTGAGATATTATAACCATTAGCATAAACACATGTACCCCGGTACATTAAGTTGACACTCCTGCCCCTCCCTTAGCCATGTTAAGGGAGGGACGTGAGTGTCAACTTAATGTACCAGGGTACAGGTGTTTATGCGGGACAGAGATGGTGGAAGGAGGGCAAGGGGAGTTTCATTTTTGATTAAAGCGAGTATCACAGCAGTAATCAGAGATAAAATAACTGACGGATCATCCAGTGAGGATGATCCTCTGGGATCAGTGGCCATAGTTCAATTAATTTTTAAATAGTTATGGAGAAGGACAAAACGGGTCTACATGTTCAAGGTCAAAACTGGGTCAAGGCGAATTTTGCTGGAATTAGACAGGAGCTGAAAGGGGTTGGTTGGAAGAGTTTGTTTGCAGACAAAGGGACCTCCTGCAAGTGGGAGGCCTTTAAAAGTGAATTGTATACAGTTCAAGGTCTATATGTTCCGGTGAGGGTAAAAGGCAAGTTTGGTAGGAAGAGGGAACCTTGGATGTCAGGAGATACTGAGGGTTTGACCAGCAAAAAGGAGGCGTGGCTCAGGTCCGTCAGCTGGGATCGAGGGAATCCCTGGACATACACAGGGGATACAGTAGGTTACTGAAGAAGGAAATCAGGAGGGCGAAAAGGGGGCCCAAGTTAGCCTTGGCTGAGAAGATTAGGGTGAATCCAAGAGGTTCTTCAAGTATATTAAAGTAAAAAAAAAACTAAATGAGAATATGACCCTTCAAGGTCCAAAGTGGACATGCATACCAAGAACAGTAGGAAGTTTGCGACATTCTCAATGAATATTTCTCCTGTGCCTTTACCGTGGAGAAATACATGAAGACTTGGGAGGTTAACAAAGGTCGTGATATTGTCTTGGGGTGAGTCAATATCACAGGAGAAGACGTGTTGTATGCATTAGAATGTATGAAGTTGGATAAACCTCCTGGTCCTAAACAGATGCTTCCAAGAACACTAGAAGAGGCTACAGAAGAAACTACGGGGGCCCTGGTTGATATTTTTGCATCATTGTTCGCTCCAGGTTAGGTTCCAGAATATTGGAGTGGAGCAAATGTTGTGCCATTATTCAAGAAGGGAAGCAAAGAAAAATCTGGGATCTATAGACCAGGAAACCTTACATCTGTGGTAGGCAGGTTACTTGAGAAGACTCTGAGGGATGAGATAAACATGCATATAGAAAGATAAGGTTTGTTTAGAAATAGTTTTTATTCAGATTCCCTGCAATATGGAAACAGGCCATTTGGCCCAACAAGGCCACACCCACCCTTCAAACAGTAACCCACCCAGTCCCATTTCCCTACCCGATATTCACCCCTGATGACTGCACATAACACTATGGGTAACGTAGCATTGCCAATTCACCTGAGCTATACATCTTTGGATTGTGGGAGGAAAATGGAGCACCCAGACACACTCAAACACAGTGAGAATGTGCAAACACCACACAGAGAATCACCCGAATCTGGAAACAAACCCGGATCCATGACACTATGAGGCAGCAGTACTAGCCACTGAATCACCATGCCACCCTTGCTTTTTTCAACACAGTTCAATGACACAAGTACAAAATCTGTTCTGCCCTTCACCCATGATACACATTCCAATATCACATACAATGGACAATTTATTCTCCACAGGAAATTTCATCTTGTTATTATTTGTTAGTTTGTTATTATTAATTTTAATAATTATTATTAATTGTTGTTTTTAGACTGGAACGATTGCATGGCTTTGTGAGTGGAAGACCATGCCTCAGAAATTTGTTTGAGTTCATTGATGAAGTGACCAGGAATGTTGATGAGGGCAGCGCGCTAGACATAGTCTGTATTGTTTTCATTTAGGCCTTTGACAAGATTACCATTGATAGGCTGGTCTGGAAGTTTAGAATCGCATGGAATCCGGAGGGAGCTGGCAAATTGGATACACAATTGGCTTCATGGTAGTAAGCAGAGGATAATAGTGCAAGGGTCCTCTCGGACTGGAGGCCTGTGACACATGATTTTGCCTCTGGGGTCGCTGCTGGGCCCATTGTTTGTTTTATTATCTGTAACAATGATATTCTTGTGAACGTACAAGGCATGATTAGGAAACTTGAAGATGTCACTAAAATAGGTGGCATCGCTGAGAGTGAAGAAGTAAAATCAGAAATTGCAGCAGGACCTTAATCAAACTGGAGAAGTGGGCCGAGGAATATTTTGGCAACATTAGATCAAGGTCGGAGTTTCATGGTGATTGGTAGGACCTTAAGGAGCATAGATGAGCAGAGGGACCATGGAGTTTAGGTCCACCGTTCTCTGAAATTTGGGTCATAGTTAGGCATGGTAGTGAAGGAGGCTTTTGCCACAGTAGCAAGCATCGGTCAGGGCATGGAGGAGAGCAGTTGGGAAGTTATGTTGCAGTTATACAGGACGTTGGTGAGGCTGCACTTGTAGTGTTGTGTTCAGTTTTAGTCACATTGCGATCGGAAGGATGTTTTTAATTTGGAATGTGTGCAGACGGATTTGACAGAAATGTTGCCAGGACTCAACAGTATGAATTATAGGGAGAGATTGGACAAGCGAGGACTTTTTTTCTTTCGAGCATAGGAGACTGAGGGGGATCTTAGAGAAGTTTGCATGGATAGGGTGGATGGGTCCAGCCTTTTTTTCCTAGAGTTGGGGAATCGAGGAGGAGACGGCATCAGTTTAAGGTGAGAGGGGAATGAATAAAAGAGAAACTGATGGAAACTGCTTTACATAGAGAGTGGTACACAAAGGGAATGAGCTGCCAACGGAAGTGGTTGAAGCATTTATATTAACGATATTTAACCAGCATTTGGGCAAGTACATGGACAGGAAAGGACCAGAATGTTATGGGCCAAGTTCTGGGAAATGAGGTTAGTGTGGTTGGATATTTGGGTCAGCATGGACGAGTTTGGACCAAAAGGCCTCCCTGCCTCTCTCCATGGTGTAGGACTTGATGACTCTACAAATAGAACAGCATTTGGGTCAAACTCTCATTTTTCCTTTGGTCATGAGTTCGAATCATATTTGGACAATATTCTTTCAAGTTAACTTTGTAGATATTTTGCTTTTCAGTTCGTTACCGACAATCCGTGTGTGTGTGTGTGTGTGTGTGTGTGTGTGTGTGTCTGTGTGAGTGTGTGTGCGTGTGCGTGTGTGTGTGTCTGTGTGTGCGTGTGTGTGTGTGTCTGTGTGTGTGTGCGTGCCTGTGTGTGCATGTGTGTGTGTTTCTGTGTGTGTGTGTGTGCCTGTGTGTGTCTGTGTGTGTCTGTATGTTTGCCTCTGTGTGTTTCTCAGTATTTTTCAAAGGAAAATATTAATGTACATATTTGCAATATCCTCTCGTCATTCCTCTTTCCATCATAGTTTGAGCAACCTTGTTTTGGTCATAAACGTGTTGTTTTAGCAGATTAAAGAAATCTGCCTGACTTGTTCCTAACACTGACCCTGACACACTCTAAGAACTATATCATTGGCCATATCACCAACCTAGTTATAATTATTTTTTGTGGCCAGTGGAGGAGTGAGGCTAGAAAAGGGACTAGTGAGCCAAAAAAAAACGGAATTATCGGCTCAATCAGCCAACGTTAGTGTCGAGGAGTTCGTTGGAGGAGATTCTGAGAGATAGGATTTACACCTATTTAGAAAGGCAAGGACTGATTAGGGATAGTCAATATGGATTTGTGTGATGGAAATCATTTCTAATTAATGTGATTGAGTATTATGAAGCTTTTGACAAAGAAGATTGAAGAAGACACTGTGGTCTACATTGTTTACACATACTTCAGCAAGACATTTAATATGGTACCTCATCGTAGACAGATTACTACAATTAGGTTATATGTAATCTAATGGATTGTTTTCCAGACTGAAGACCTGTGGCCAGCGGTGTGCTGAAAGAATCAATGCTGAGCTCACTGCTTTTCATCACGGATATAAACAACTTTGATGTGATTATCGGAGGTATGGTTAGTAAGTTTAAAGATAAACTCAACAAAGTGGTGCAGTGGACAGTGAAGAAGATTATGTTAGAATATAACGGGATCCTTGACCATCAATCAGCCAAGGACTGGCAGATGGAGTTTGATTTGGATATTTGTGAGGTTTTGCATTTTGGTAAGTTAAAGCAGGGTAGTGCCCTGGGGATTGATGCTGAACAAAGGGACCTACGAGTGAAGAATCATAGTTCCTTGAAAGTGGAGTTTAGGTCGGTAGAGTGGTGAGGAACATAGTTGGCATGCTTGCCTTAATCGGTCAGAACATTGAGTATAGGAGTTGGGTAGCGTTTTGCTCTTGTACAGGATGTAGGTGAGGCCATTTTAAGAATACTGCGTACATGTCAATTGACTCTGCTAGAGGATGGATTTTGTTAAGCTTGTAAAGGTGCAGAAAAGATTTACAAGGATTTTCTGGAACCTGAGGGTTTGAACAACCGGGAGATGATGAACAGGTTGAGGCTTATTCCGCTGGACTGTCAGAGGCTGAATGGTGACATGACAGAGGTTTAAAAAAGTCCTGAGGGGCATGGATAGTCTGAATGGGCAAGATCGTTTTCCCAGTGTAGGGGCGTCCAGAACTAGACGGCATAGTGTGAAGGTGACAGGGCAAAGACTTAGAAGGCACCTGAGGGGAAACTTTTTCATACAGTTGCTGGTGGGTGTACTGTCAGAGGAAGTGGTGAAAGCGGGTACAATTCCATGTTTAAAATGTATCTGGATAGGTACATAAATAGGAATGGTTCAGAGGGGTGTGGGCCAAATGCTGGCAAGTGGGACGAGATCTGATTAAGATGCCTGATTGGCGTGGACAATTTGGACAAAAGGATCTGTTTCCACACTGTATGACTCTCTTATTCCCACAGCGGGATGAGGAAAAATTCTAAAAGGGCCATTCGAATGGGAATTATCTTCCCCAGAAGTTTCTGGTGTTTCTCTGATTACAAGTATTCACAGCTGAGTTAGTCAAAGATTTGACAGAGAAGTAAGTCACGGATAATGGGACACAGGCAGGAAATGAGGCTGAGACCAAAATCTGATCAGCCACAATCTTAATGCCTGGTGGAGAAGGCTCAATTCTCTAAAGACCCACTCGTGTTCCTCAGTCCCATATTTATGTGGTCCATTCAACCCCTCAAACCTGCTCGACAGGAGCAGTTGGAGTCCACTTACTGTTATAGCATGGTGCACAGAAACGGAGGAGACCATTTCCTCCCTCAAGACTGTCCCACACGGTTTGGGAGATTTGGAAAATGTAATTGGAAGACCCAGGTTGGATATGAAAGAGGTCGCTCATTTCTCTTTACAGAGCTTCCCCTCCCTGTAACTTGTGCTTCATTTGTTGATCATGCTGTAGACCCAGATTCACTGTTAATACAGCCCCCAAATCTCACCCAGCGATGGCTCACAAAATCCGCTGGTCTCTCTGATTGCAACATTCCATAAGAGAACTTCCCGAAAATAACACCTACTAACTTTCCAATAACAGAATGGGAGAACATCAGAAACAGGGGCAGGTCATTCCCATCCCAAGCCTGCCTTGCCCTTCACTAAGATCAAAGCTGACCTGCTCCAAGTCTCAAATCTTCCTTAATGTCCAAGTCTTCTTGAGCACTCCCATAGAACACAGAACAAAGAACAGGACTGATTTGGAGATGCCGCTGTTGGAATGGGGTGTACAAAGTTAAAAAACACACAACACCAGGTTATGGTTCAACAGGTTTAATTGGAAGCACACTAACTTTCGGAGCGTGGCTCCTTCATCAGATGATAGTGGAGGGCTCAATCCTAACACAGAACATACAGCAGAAATTTACAGTTTGATTTAACTGAAATTATACATTCAAAAATTGGTTGTCTGTAAAGCCTTTCATCTGTTAGAATACCATGATAGTTTCACTTCTTTCATATGCAAATCACAAAACTTTTCTTTTAAAAAAGTTGTATTCTTAGGTTAGTTGTTAATAATGGTGATAGCTAGACAATATGTTGAAGGTGTTGGCCCCCTGTGTTCTCTGTCTATGACATGATG
Source organism: Chiloscyllium plagiosum (assembly GCF_037043375.1). Classification (NCBI taxonomy): domain Eukaryota; kingdom Metazoa; phylum Chordata; class Chondrichthyes; order Orectolobiformes; family Hemiscylliidae; genus Chiloscyllium; species Chiloscyllium plagiosum. The sequence goes on along the minus strand of NW_028270188.1, from coordinate 1,934,941 downwards.
TTTAAATTGATTCTAATCTAAAAAGTGAGATAACGGAGTTTTACATGAATTCATGCAGTTTTTGAGCTCAGAGTTCTACATGAATGCATGCAGTTAGGACATTCAGCCCTCGACGTTGTGCCGTTTATCCTACTCTAAGATCAGACTAACCTACATGCTTCCGTTCACTTTGTTCCATCTGCCTATCCAAGGGTCTCTTATGTTTCCCTCACGTATTTGACTCTACTACCACCGCTGACAGTGCATTCGACCACTCTCTATGTAAAGAATATACCTCTGATATCTCCCCTAAACCTCCCTCCAATTACCTTAAAATTATGCCACCTCGTGACAGACATTTCTGGGAAAATGTTTCTGGCTATTTACTCTCTCTGTGCTTCTCATCATCTTGTACACCTCTATCAAGTTACCTCTCATCTATTTTTCCTCCGGTGAGAAAAGTCCTCGCTCTCTCACGGTTTCTTCATAAGACTTGCCCTCCAGTCCAGGTAGCATCCTGGTAAATCTCCACTTTACCCTCTCTAAAGCTTTCTTATCCTTCCTATAATGAGGAGACCAGAACTGGACACAATATTCCTTGTGCGGTCTGAGCAGGGCTCTAACAAGCTGCAGCATAACCTCGCGGCTCTTAAACTCAATCCCCCTGCAACTGAACGCCAACACACCATACACCTTCTTAACAACCCGATCAACTTGAGTAGCAACTTTGAGGGATCTGTGGACACGGACCCCAAGATCCCTCTCTAACTCCACACTGCCAAGAATCCTGCCATTAACCATGTATTCTACATTCACATTCGAGCTTGCAAGGTGAATCACTTCAGTTTGAAATCCATCTGCCACTTCTCAGCCCACCTCTCCATCCTGTCAATGTCCCGTTACAACCGACAATAGCCCTCCATATTCTGTACCACACCAACCACCTTCTTGTAATCGGCAGACTCTTCAACACCCATGTCGAAGTCATTGATAAAAGTAACAAAGAGCAGAGGTCCCAGGACTGATCCCTGAGGGACACTACTGGTCCCTTTCAGTGATCTAGCTCCCTTAACTCTCTGTGTAAAAGAATTCCTGACATTCATTACCCTATGTTTGAAGAAAACGTTCTCTGCTTCTACACCATGACCTATTGATATGAGCAAAAAAGGTAACACAGGGACTCAGGTAAGAGAGACTGGTCCTGAACTCAAGGCAGTATTTGACTGAGGATGATATCAAGGAGCCTGAACAAAATCGCACGTAATGAGAATTAAGTATGATCTCTACACTTTTTGGAGTCATTCATGGCACAGGGGAAGATGATTATCATTGGTGGGCATCAATCATCTCAGCCATGGGACACATCTGCAGGAGATCCTCAGCGTTGCTTCCTCAGCCCAGGCATCTCAGTTTGTCATCATAGAATCCGTACAATGTGGAAGGAGGCCAATCAGCCATTGAGTCCAAACTAAGCAGATTAGATTCCCAACAATGTGGAAACAGGCCCTTTGGTGCAACCAGCCCACACCGACCCTCCTAAGAGTAACCCACCCAGACACATTTCCCTCTGAATAATGCACCTAACGTAATGGACAATTTAGAATGGCCAATTCACCTGACCTGCACATCTTCGGACTGTGGGAGGAAACCGGAGCACCCGGACGAAACTCATACAGACAAGTGGGGAACGTGGAAACTTCACACAGACTGTTGCTCAAGGCTCGAATCGAACCTGGGACCTTTGTGCTATGAGGCAGCAGTGTTAGCTATAGAGCCACTGTGCCAGCAGAAGAGGAGGCATTCACTGAAGTTTACAATTTTTTCAGAACAAGTTGTCCCTCTTCAGCTCTTGAAACAGTCTGTGACCATGTGCAGCAAGACGTGGACAATATTCAAGATCGTGTTGTTAAAATCTGGGTAACATTTATGTAACAGCACTGTACATTTCCACAGTAAAAGGAAGAGTTCATTCAGCACTTCAATCTGGTTTCACAAGAATGTGGGGAAGTCATTCATCCCATCAAAACTACTAGGCTAGAAATGGGATAGCCCATTCAGTCCCTCCTGCCTGTTGCACAGGAAGACAGGGAGTCTGCTCTCTCCCACATGTAACGTACATGGGATCAGAAAGAACTATTTCACACCCGGAGTTACTTACAAATGAACAGGAAGAGGTTATTCAGCTTGTCAAGCCACTAACACAGGAACAGGAAAGTGTCAGAGATGCTCCAACATCACAAACAAATGGAGCAGGGGCTGCACAGACAGACTGCTCCAAATTGATCCACATGGCTTAATTACTGATGATACATATGTGTTATTTTAACATGGTTTTCTGGTAATCGGAATGAAGCCATTTTATTTTTAAATATTCTCCAAGTTATCTTCCATCTCAAAGAAGGCAGACCCTTGGTCTCCGTGGAGGTCAGAAACCGTTGGGGAATAACTAACTGTTTCAGAATGAAGGTATTTTGACTGCTGGCAGGCTTGTGTACAATGCAATGTCACACATTAACTGTGCATTCAAGTGTTTAGAGTTCATTCAGAGCCTGTACCTCTCTGTCAATCGACATGGGGGCTCTCCAAATGCATGTAAACTGTCATGAATCAAACAGCCAATGAAAAATAAGAATTTTTCACCCTATTCAACTGTTTGGGACATAATGTGTTTCTGTCCATACGCATCAAGCTTCAACTTCTTATTCTCTCACAGCGCTACAGATTAAACACATAGTTACTGCACTCTCTCCTCATGGTAACATCACGCCAGTGTTTAGTTTGGTCAAACTACTTTGCACTCTCTCAGTGACAAAGCGATCATTGATTATACAGCAAATCAAACCTTTACACAATGCACCAACTACTCTCTCAACAAAACACGATCATTGGGAAAGATATTCTAACTTTTGTACTTCAATCATTTTGCATGAAGAGCCACATATCATTTACTTCCTGCCCCTGTATGAATTCTGTCAGTGACTTATGACCAAGGACATCCAGGTCCTTTTCAACAAAAGCACTTACCAACCTCTCTACCATTTAATAAATATAAATGTAGATGATGATATTTGTTGTTCATATTTGAATCATTTTTATACCTTATGAACAGCTATTGCCCAAACACTGATCCTGCTGCCACCCATCAATCTTTCAGACCTGAAAAAGCAGTATTCTTCTCGTATCTCCATTACCCATTTTCTAATCCATGTGGTATATATTCCACCCCTACCTATCCATCGACTCTAACATTCCCCATTCACCTGTATTCAAACATGTCAAGCGCCTTCTCAAAATACAAATACTCCACTCCCATTGGTTCTCAACTGTCGATGTCACAACGGATAATCTCCACAAACAGGTTTATCAAAGATCATTTCCCTTTCCTGAATCTAGACCGAATCTACCAAATCATATCAATATTCTCCAAGTATCTAGTTGTCACGTTCCTTATAATAGGTTGCAATTTTTTTCTCACAGCTGGCATCAAGCTATTTAATTTTCGGTATTCCCTCTCCATCCTATTTTAAATATTTAGGTTTACATTAGTTGTTTTCCAGTCTGCAGCATCCTTTCCAGAATCTAACCAGCTTTGACGAATAATCAGTAATTCTTTAACTAGCTCTGTTCTCATCTCAATCACTCTGGGATGAAGCTCAACAGATGCAGAAACTTACGAAACTTCAATTCAATTAGATTTTCACATTAATTCTGATGTCTTGCAGCTTCCCATTTTTACCAGTCACTCTGTTCCCTAATATTTCTGGAAGTTAGTTTCTGTACCTTCATCTGTGGAGATGGCAGCAATGCATTGCTCTCAGCAGGCAGGTAGTTTCTGACCGCCTTTGAATACATTGAAGGACTGCACTTCAGAGATGTATATTAACCACTCATGTCTGCAAAGTTCCAGAATCAATCCAGTTTACTTCATCGTGAGTGTCAGCACAGTCCTGTCTCTGGTTTGAGACTGTGTCCCCTCCTTCAGTATAATCTCTAGTCTCAAACCACCTCAATTTTGAGACAAGCTGGTTTACACTTTACAACTGAATGAGTGCTGCTTAGACAAATGTTCCTGGAAATCCTAGAGAGTATAGTACAATGCTCTGCTCCTCCCTGTTTACATAGCTTCCCTCCTGTGTCGTCTCAGCTCCACTTGTTTAACATAGACCCAGACACGCTGTAAATTCAGTATTCAATGTGGGGTCCCCAGACCCTCGAACCCAATAGCTGACATCACTATCCTGAGAACACCATCCACAGAACCTCTATTGACTTTCTAGATGACAGCAGCAAGTCAATTCCCCACACACATAGTGCATCCATTCAGTGTTGAAAATGCCTCGGTCTCCTCAGTTTCTCTTCCTGGCTGAGAAAGCTCTTCAATCTCCACACAGTAGCACAGTAACAGTTCCTCTCTCCAAGCAGTTGACAGTAGAACATTACGTTTCTCTATATCTCAGCGACTATAGGTATTGCTGATGGAGTTGATCACCACACTCAGAGACGAAAGATAGAGGGAACATAACTCACGGTAAGCAGGGACATCCCGTAATAAATATCATATTCAGGAATATTTGAAAAGGCGAAATGTTAGAATAACTGCCCATGCTGTTTTCCTTCCAGTCCATCATCAGCAATCCTTTTGCTTGTTTTTCCTTTCTCTCTCTCTCTCTCTCTCTCTCTCTCTCTCTCTCTCTCTCTCTCTCTCTCTCTCTCTCTGTCTCTCTCTCTCTTGCTGGACATCATCTAATCAACACAAATCTCCCGCTCACCCTTCCATCCGTCCCTGATATAATAATATTATTTCGCAGTTGCATTCAGTTTTGATAGGTTCACTGAACTCGAAACGCTATTTGTGTTTCTTCCGACAGACTGCCATACCTGCTGAGATTCTCCAACATTCTTTCAGACAGAGAAGAATTTTATTTCAGATCGCCAGCATCCACATTTCCTTGGTTATTTCACCTTCAATGTTGTTGTTTCGCGGGATGCCAGCATCACTGGCAAGGACAGCATTTGTTGTCCATCCTAACTGCCCTTGACCACGCGGCCATTTGTCAAGGCAATATGGAGGCAACTATATTGTTGTGGGTCTGAGGTGACACTTAATTCAGACAGGGCAAACATGTTATGTTTCTTTCCCAAAGTTTATTAGTAAAGTAAGAAAAGAAATCCTGATGGTTTATGGTTGCCATGTGTGAAATTAGGTTTCATTCTAATTTTTGTCATTGGAATTTAAATTTAGTCATCGACTGTGGTAGGATTTCAGACAATGCTTTTAGAGTCATAACCCGTGCCTCTGAGTTACACAGCCAGTGACATTATTACTCTGTTTAAGAGTCTCTCTTGTGAAGTAATTGTAGAGACAAGAACAAGTTTGTGGTCAAACTATTTGTAACTGGACGAGAGTCAGAAGAGAACTGGAGCCATAAAATCTGCCATTAACGAAGGGGTATGTGATGGTGAATTCAGCAACAGAAGTCAGGTGGAGTTGGAGATTGGGGATATTATGTGGGTGGGTGTCAGCAAGTTTGATCACAGAGAGAATATGGAGACATAAAACAGTTCACTGTAAAAAGGGACTCAACTTTCCGAACAGTCTTGTTCCTACTCAGATGTTTATAAGTAAGTAGTTTGGAAATGCATGAGAAGGAAGTGGCGTTTGTGACTGAAAGTTTACGTTTTTGTTAAATATAATCAACCAGAATAGCAATAACATTCAGCATCATTTATAGAATTGACAGAGATAGACTTACCAGGAATACCAATAATAGCGAGGATGGGATAGTACCCAGCTTGAATAATCATCAGCACAGCTCGTATCCGCAACTGTAACCGTTCCCAATACTGAGAAAGCCAAAGAAGACCATCGGATAAACCCCTGTCCATTGTTGTAACATTCCAGTCTAATGTTCTCAGATTCTGATCCATTGTTGGAACATTCCAGCCTAATGTTCTCAAATTCAAATCCATTGTTGGAACATTATAATGTTCTCAGATTCTGATTTCTCTCTCTTTGTCTGTAGCTGCTGATCCCAATCTTGTTGAGGTTGACTCTGCGCCGAATACTATGGTATAACAAGTTGAAAGAAGTCCCTAATTATGGGAGAGGGAAATCCTCCAGCGAACCAATTAGGTCCAGGAAGACTGATATTAATTACAGTCACTGAACAAACAGCTCCAGTTAACCCATTTCACGGCAACTCTGATACTTGGTTTGGGTGGGAATTTGATATCACTGATTATTGGTCTAATGGCATATCTCCAGTTGTAAACATCGAGGTGTGGGAGCGAGATAATTCTTTCTCTTCACAATCTCGATGATTCTGCTGTGTTTTGGCAGCGTAGGAATTGCTGGGCTCCCGAGGCCGTCTGTGTCTGATCGCCAGGCCTGCTGCATCTTTTCGTTTTATTTATTTATGTTTAACTCTGACTTTTGTCTGTCCAGCATCAAACTCTCACAGAGCCAGGATTTTTAGTTTTACCTTTCGCCAGTTATTGTTGGGGTCTCAGCAGAGTTGGAAGGCAGGAAATCTCTCCCGGATACTGCACACACTCTCTGTGATTTCTCTCAGAACTGTCTATTGATGTTCTTTCCTCCTGGATTGGAGAACTGCATGTGAGACAATCTGTTTCCTGCATTTGTTTTTTGACATTTGTGTGCTTATTGGACGATACCATATTGGAGCAGTTACTGTATAGCTATTAAGTAAACTATTATTCTGCTAAGTTTTCCAAAACAATTAAGTTATTGCAAGTTCCTCTTCCTTTTGTTGTATTTTATCGACAGTATTCGAATAAATAGTGTTTTGCTTAATGTCGAATATTTTGACCAAGTAAATTCTAGCTGAAACATATCACCTCACATTTACCAGCGGAATGGGCCGAGCTGGAGGAGTGATAATCATGTCAGGAATTATATCGGATACTGAATCGACCTCTCAGATCCAGCCCGGATACGTATTAGCCCTGATGAGATACCTGCTCAGCATGAAGCACTGCGTAGACCAGACTGGTGTACTGCTCAGCAATCCGTCCAGGATCGAACACTGTTTAGAACTCACCAGTTCACTACTTATCGGTCCAACAGTGCATTGATCTATAAACTTGGACTAGATAATCTTTTCAGCACAGGGCGTTGTGAAGAACACACAATGGCATTGTTCTATACAGACTGGATATCTGTGCAGCATGGGAAGCTGTGCAGTGAATAGCAATGAATTTATCTATTAATCTGGAGCAGTTACCTTCCCAGCATACATAGCCGTGTTCACCAATCACTGCATTGCTGAGTAACACTGTGTTAGATCACTGCCTAGCGTGGGGAAACATGCAGCTCATGCTGCAAGTGACAGTATGTGCAGCTCCATCCATTTTCAGCTCCATATCTACATTGTGGCATGACACAGGGGTGCTGTGGATGTGAAACTCACTGGCAGAGAGAGATGGCAGGGGAATCAGTTTTAATACCAACAAATGGGAGGAGCTTGTTTAAAAGCGAGGGGGAGATTGAGAGAGAATTTCACAGAAGGATCTGATGGTAGGTTTAAAAATTGTGAAATGAAAACTTTTCGATAGCATCTTGCAATATAGGCCACTGTTTCCAGGAATGATGGGTGAGCAGGATATTGGTGTAAGTTAAGATGATGGAGAGTTTTGGATAAGCAGTTGCCCTGCAGCTTTGTAACTGGGAGAAGGATCAGCAGAGTCTTCGACTCATTGGGCTAAATCGAACAATAATTTGTCTCAGTGCCATTTTCATTGAGTGTGACAGAAGGAATGTCTGCACGAGGCAGAGCTAATTTCCTGGTGTTATCTTATCGAACTCACCTCATTAACTACCCACCCCACCCCATGATGTCCTCCTCATTCAATACCAGCCCGACTTTCCCACCCATCATGACTGGAGTTACACACCATCGCCCGGGTACCCCTGGATATTCAGTGATCCCTGGCACTGCTGCCATCGTTAAAAGGCCAATGCGCACGCGGTTGAGCTTTCTCAGTTTGGAGCTGCCCTGCACAGTTTACTCCGAGCATGGCAGATTAGGGAAATTACGCCACAGCTTGTCGACAGGGGCACGGAAGTCCTGGTGAATGGTCTAGTATACAGCGGGACCATTCTCTTCCCAGAGGGAGCTGCACCACCAGACTCATCGAGCATGATCTGAGCACACCACTCAGATCAGTGCAGTATCTGCGGTCCGAAGAAAAGTCCAGCAATACAGTAAAAGCATCAATAACCTTCCCCAGTCTGTCAGGATAAGGGTCATCATATTTTCTCTACTCTCTCACACTCACTGTATATCTGTTAGCGCTTTTTCCCAGAATAAGGCCCCATCACTCTCACCACTGCAATGCAGCACCTTCTCTCTCTCTCTCTCTCTCTCTCTCTCTCTCTCTCTCTCTCTCTCTCTCTCTCTCACCTACGCAATACCCCCACATGGTTATAAAATGTTCTTATGAGTGTTGTTTCTAGAATTCTCTGGATGATGTCGTTTGTACAATGTTCCAGATCATTTTCAAAATAATTCAACTTTAGCAAAGTGTTTATCCCCGAATATGTAACGCATCAGAGGAAGGAGCAGAGTTTTACTTTTTTCAAAATCACTCAGGATGAAAGTGCCTCATGAGGCCATTAAGCCTCTCCAATATGCTCCACTATTCAGACAAAGGGAGCACCTAAAAACTTGAAGACTCACTCTCTTCTTGAAGACAGGCGCTACATTGGAGTTTCGCCAGTTTCACTGGAACACGCCTATAATCTCGAGAGTTATGGAATATTTCACACAGTGCCACCAGTCACTCTGTAACCACTTCTATTAAAACAAGCAACGAATTGCTGATGAGCTGTTTACCCTTGGTCTTTTCTGTTTGAGAAAATCCTTCTTCTTTTTGTTAGAGACAGTGCAAAACTTTCATCTGACTACAATTTTGTTTATAACACTGAAACACTTTCTGCCTTCCCCTGTGAGGAACGATGTAAAATACTGTTTTAATTTCTCTGCCTGTTCCCTGAAACCAGTTCCCCAGTCACATCCTCCGGGTTTCCCACGTATTCTTTCCTGCCTTTCTTCCAAGGGTCACACGCATATCATGAACGTTTTTTATTCGATATGGGAAAACTCTTGTGGTTAGATTTTTTTCATATTTCTTGCCAGTTTTGGAATATTTTCTTTGTATTTTGTTTTATACAATCTGACTCTGGTTCCAAAAGTAAACTTCCCAAATGTGTCCGACGCTAGAGCTCCCCAATCTGAATTCTTTAGTTTGTGATTGATGAGTATTCTTCACAGCCTTTGTGCATCATGGGGGGTTCATATTCACATCTTCATATCATCTTCTTTTTGACCAAAGTCAATAATAGCTGAGTGTTACTAAGCAGTACCTGCATAAATGTTCTCCCACCCCCGCACATCTGCTGACCTTCTCCTGTGTCTGGTTTCACACTCCGTATTTGACCAGATATATTACATAAGTCTGCATTTGAAATACCTGGCTCTTTTCAATCATTCAGGGGAACCTGTGTATGTGGCTAAACACAGGAGAGTGACTCCATTCTCTTAGTTTTTCTGGCTCTTTGATTTCTGTTCGATTATGCCACGTTCCAGTGGGAAGTTTCCTACATGACATCCTTTTCTCTCAAACGAGAAATCCCCTCACTCTGATGGACTGAAACTTCAGCAGTGACTGTCCCGTCTCCCTCACTTCTGCCCTCACTCCGTCCCTTCCTTCCCAGAACAATGATAGATCTCCCCTTCTCCTCACTTCCTACTGCACTGGAATCCACATTCACTGTATCATTCTCCGCCACTTCCACCATCACCAGCAGGACCGCACCATCAAATACATCTTCCTCTCTAGTCCACTTTCAGTATTTCACACGGACTATTCCTTCTGTGGCACGCTCCATCACCCCGAATATTTCCCCACAACCCCATGGTACCTTCCCATGTAAATGCAGAAGCTGCAACATTTTCCCATTCATCTCTTCTCTCCTCACTGTCCTAGGACATAAACACACTTTTCAGGTGAAGCAGCATTTCAGTCGTTCTCTTTCATTCCAGTCTCCTGTCATTGCTGCTCACAATGCAGGCTCCTTTACATTAGTGAGCTAAACAGAAACTGCTTTGAGGAACATCTCCACTCTGTCTGTAGGAATGACCCTTTCCTTCTGATTGCTCCCCATTTCAATAACCTACGTTGCTAACAGGATAATGAGAATTCTTTGAGGAGGTAACAAAAGCGTTGAACCAGAGAAAGTTACCTATCTGAACTTCCAGAAAGCCTCTGATATGGTACCTATGGTGTCAGAGGCCAGGTACTAGCATGGATAAAAGGTTGGCTGTCTGGAAGGAGGCATAGTGAGGATAAAATTGTCCCTCTCAGGATAGCAGCCGGTGATTAGCAGTGTTCCACAAGAGTCAGTGTTGTGACCACAGCATTTCACTTTATAGGTTAATTATCTGAGTGGTGGGACAGAAAGCATTCTGACTACGTTTGCAGATTATGCAAAGATAGTTGGAGGGGCATATAGTATTGAGGAGGCAGGGAGCCTGCAGAAAGATTTCAATAGTTTAGGAGAGTGATAAAAGGAGTAGCAGATGGAATACAATGTGGGAGAGGTCATGCACTTTCGTATGAAGAATACAGGCATGGATTATTTACTAAATGGGAAAAAAAATCAGAAATCTGAGGAAAAAAGGGACTTGGGATTCCAAGCGCAGGATTCGCCTTAGGTAAACTTGCAGTTTGAGTCAGTAGTTAAGAAGGCAGATACAATGTTGTCATTCATCTCGAGAGGAGTAGGATATCATGGTAGGGATTCTGAGGCTTTCTAAGGCTCCGGTCAGACCATATTTCCAGTATTTTGTGCCCCCATACCTCAGGAAGGATGCATTAGCCTTGGTGTGTGTCAAGAGAAGGTTCACCAGAAATGGAAACCTTAACACATGAGGAACGTTGGAGGATCCTGGGTTTATACTCGATGGAGATTAGAAGGATGAGGGGGGATCCAATTGAAACTTACAGAATACTGAATGACCTGAATACAGACAAAATTTGGAGGACGTGTGCACTGGCAGGAGGACACAGGCTGAGAGAAAATGGAAAGCCCATTAGAACGGAGATACGATGAAACGTCTTTAGCCAGAGAGTGGTGAAATTCTGGAATTCCTTACCACAGAAGGCTGAGGAAACCAAATCATTTGGCACCAATGATATAGCCAGGAAAGGGACTGAGGATCTGAAAATTGACTACAGAGAGTTAGTTTGGAAGCTGAAGAGCAGGACGAGTAGAGTAGTGATCTCAGGTTTGCTACCAGTGGCACGAGCTAGGTAGATGAGGAACAGTCAGCGAATGCAGCTTTACACGTGGCTGCGAGGCTGGTGCAGGAGGGAGGGCTTCAGATACTTAGACCATCGGGATACCTTCTGGGGAAGGTGGGACCTGTACATGAAGGACGGTTTGCACCTGAACTGGAGGGGCACAAATGGCCTGTTTGGGAGGTTTGCTTGTGTGATTCTGTCGGGTTTAAACTAGTTTTGCAGGGGGGTAGGAATAAGGCCACATGTCTGAGAGGGGGTTAGTTGCAGACGGGACAGTGATAGAATATATTGAATCTATCAGGAAGGTTTCTCACCCGATGAAATAAAGGGATCGGTTAAAGTGCGTCTGCGTTAATGCAAGGAATGTCCGAAATAAGAGTGACGAATTTAGAGCATGGATCAGTACTTGGGGCAACGATGTCGTGGCCATAACGGAGATGTAGATTTCACAAGGGCAGGGATGGTTGCTTGATGTTCCAAGGTTTAGAATGTTTAAAATGTTTTGGGGCAACACGGTGGCACATTGGCTAGCACTGCTGCCTCACAGCGCAGTTCCCACGTCAGGGAACTGTCAGTGCGGATTTTGCAAACTTTCCCTGTGGATTTGGTCCGGTTTCCTCCCATAATCCAAAGATGTGCAAATTAGGTGAATTGGCCATGTTAAATTGCCCGTAGTGTTAGATGCAGGGGTAAATGTAGGGGAAGGTTTTGGGTGGGTTGCTCTATGGAATGTTGGTGTGGACTTGTTGGGCCGAAGGGCCTGTTTCCACACTGTAAGTAATCTAATCTAATCTAATCTAATCTAAAAAAGAATAGGGTGAGTGGAAAATGAAGAGGGGGTATAGAATTGCTAATCGGAGAGTGCGTCACAGCTACAGAAATGAGGTTGTTGAGGAAGGTTTGTCGACTGAGTCAGTATGGGTGGAAGTTAGGAACAGCAAGGGAACGGTCACCGCATTTGGGGATTTTCTACAGACCACCTAATAACAGTAGAGAGACTGAAGATCTCATAGGCAGGCAGATTCTGGAAAAATTCAAAAGTAGCAGGATTATTGTTATGGGTGATTTCAACTTTTCCAATATGGACTAGAACCTCCGAATGAAGATGGTGTGGATGAAGCCGTTTTTTTTTCAGGTGTGTTCAAGACGGTTTCCTTGCTCAGTATGTAGACAGACCGTCGAGGGGAGAGGCTATTTTGGATTTGGTGCTCGGCAACGAGCCAGGACAGGTGTCAGAACTCACGGTGGGAGACCACTTTGGTGAAAGTGATCACAACTGCCTCATATGTAGCATAGTATGCGATAGTGAAAGGAATATTTTCAGAGGGAAGATATTTAATTGTGGAAAAGGAAATTATTATGCTATCAGACAGGAGTTGGGAAGTACAGACTGGGAGCAATTGTCCCACAGAAAGGGCACAGCAGACATGTGGAGACTGTTTAAGGAGCAGTTGTTGCGAGTGATACACAAATTTATTCCTCTGAGACAGGTAAGAAGGGGTAAGATTAAGGAACCTTGGATGACGAGAACAGAGGAACGTCTCGTAAAAAGGAAGCAGGCATCTTACGTCAGATGGAGGAAGCAAGGATCGAGCACAGCTTTAGAGGATTACAGGCTTGCTATAAAGGAGCTCAGAAATGGACTGAGGCGAGCCATGATGGGGCACGAAAAAGGCTTGGCAAGAAGGATTAGGGAGAATCCAAAGGCATTTTTCTCATACGTGAGGAATAAGAGAATAATCAGGGGGAAGGTCAGGCCGACCAAGATTAGAGTAGGGAACTTATGTGTGGAGTCGGCGCAGATAGGGAAAGCCCTAAATGAGTTTTTTGCTTCGATTTTCACCAAGGAAAGGGAACTTGTTGTAAATGAAACTTAGAGGAGCTGGGACAGATCAGTCTTGACCAGATCAAGATTGATGAAGTTGATGTGCCAGCAAATCTGGAAAACATTAAGATGGATAAGTCCCCAGGGCCAGACCAGATTTATCCTAGACTGCTCCGGGAAGCAAGAAAGGAGGTTGCTAAGCCACTGGCGAGGATATTAGCCTCCACACTCTTCACAGGAGTCGTACCGGAGGATTGGAAGAAGGCGAATGCTGTTCCTTATTTCAAATAGTGTTATAGGGAAATCCCGGGCAATTAGAGACCAGTCAGCCTTACGTCTGCGGTCAGCAAAGTTTTGAAAAAATTCTGAGGGATAGGATTTATGACGATTTGGCAAAGCATTGTGTGATTAAAGGCAGTCAGCGTGGCATCACGAGGGGCAGGCCATGCCTCACAAATATTATTGATTTCTTTGAGGAGGTGTCAAGACAGGTCGACGACGGTCGAGGAGTGGATGTGGTGCATGTGTCCTTCAGCAATGTATTTGATAGGGTTCCCCATGGAAGGCTCATTCATAAAGTCATGAATTATGGGATACAGGGAGATTGGTTATCTAGATTCAGAATTGGCTGGTTGTCAGAAGGCAGACAGTGGTTGTGGATGGAAGGTGTTCTGCTTTGAGGACAGTGCTGAGAGGGATCTCACAGGGCTGTGTTCTTGGGTCTCTGCTCTTTGTAGTTTTTATAAATGACTTGGATGAGGAGGTTATGGGGTGGATTAGTAACTTTGCTGATGACACAAAGGTTGGAGGTGACGTCGATAGTATAAAGGGCTACTGTAGTATAGAGGGCTACAGGTCAAATTCGAATCCCGAATATAGCATTAAAGACAGGATTCTTGGCAGTGTGGAGGAACAGAGGGATCTGGGTGCGGGCAAGTGCATAGATCCCTAAAAGTTGCCACCCAAGTGGATAGGGTGTCAAGAAAGCATATGGTGTTTTGGCTTTCATTAATAGGGGGATCAAGTTTAAGAGCCGTGAGGTTTTGCTGCAGCTCTACAAGTCCTGGTGAGACCACACTTGGAATATTGTGTCCAGTTGTGGACGCCTTACTATTGGAAAGCTCAGAGGCTTTGGAGAGGGTGCAAAGAAGGTTTACAAGGATGATGCCTCACAACATCAGGGAACTGGGTTCGATTTCCTCTGGATGTTCTAGTTTCCTGTCACAGTTCAAAGTTGTGCAGGTTAGGTGAACTGGCCATGCTGAAATGCCGATTATGTTCCGGGATGTTGATGTGAGGTGCAATAGTTAAGGGCCTATGTATAGTATTAGGGTGGAGAATGGGATAGATTCGCATACTCTTTGGAGGGTCAGTATAAACCTGAAGCGCCTGTTTTCACACTGTAGGAATTCTAAGAAAATGCAGGCTGCTGCAATGTTCCAATGAAGCACAACCCAAGCTCGAGTAACACCTCACTTTACACTTTGGTACGTTACAGTCTGTAGGAGTTAATATTCAATTCCATAAATTCACAGCCTGAACCCATTATGGCTGTTCTCCATTTTCCCTACACTCTCCCACCTGGGCTCCCTAAGTTCGTGTCTTGTTTATGTTGCATTCAACAGAGAAAATCAATTTCTAATATTTACACATTAATTTGCACCCATTATATATCTGTGTCACTTTCACCACAATTTCAAGCTCAATCGTCTTTCACACTGGGCCTCCAAACACTCTTTCCTACCTCTGCCAAGATACTAAAACGCTCAATTCCCAATCATTTACACTTCTGAAGAAGATTTACACTGGACTTGAAACATTAACATTGTTTCTCTGTCTCTGCAGATGTTGCCAGACCCCTGAGTTCCATCAAAAATGAAAAGTTCCAGAATACATTTTCAATACAGCAAATATCATTGGATACAGGAAATCTGAAACAATTGGACTTACTGGGTGCTTTGAGGAACAATCACCGAACCCGAAAGCTTAACTCTGCTTTCACTCCACAGATGCTGTCAGACTTGTCAGTGTCTTCAGCAATTTCTGGTTTTGAACAAGTTTCAAACGTGTGTCAAAGTTTCTCACACGCCCTGTCCATTATAAAGCGCCATACACCAGGAAGTGAATGATTACGCAAGGTATACAAATTCATTTGTTCTGAAACTACATAAGGCTGTCATCACCGACACTATAGAGCTCTTAATCATGATCATGGAGAGAAACAGAGGGAAACGCATTCGCTTTAAACAGAAGGTGGCATTACCGGAGGGGAAGAGATTCAGGTGAAAACGTTAAATGCTTTTGAAGAATGCGACAAATTGGAGGTATGGCATCATGAAGATACCCAAACAGGATGAGAATTTTTTAAAAAGGAATCGTTCCCACATCAGAAACTGGGATAGGGCACTGTGTACAGAGGAGAAGGGTGACCGGGTCCCCGTGTGAATTGAGGACAGGCAGCAGAATTGTATTGCAGATATTGCAGCTCCATCTGGGCATTCGTGTGATGCTGTAAATCATAGCAGCTGTAGTAGCAGCAACAGAAGCAGAATTATATTCAACCACCATATAATCTCTCAGTCTTCCATTACCACAAAGCCGATCTCCGGTTCAGTGATGAGTGCATCTAAACCTGATGACAATCCTTTCAAGCTACTGCACTTGCTACTGACATTAATAAACAGCAGAACTAACATCTGATAGAGAGGACGCCATGATCCCAAGACTGCGATGATTTCTTTTAAAACCAGCTATGAATTACTGCTGGCCTGTCTACTCTTCGTCTTATCTGTTAGAAAAACCCTTGTTCCGTTTGTTCGAGACGTTTCAAAAACTTCCCTCCTATTACCATTTTATTTACATCATTGATATACTTACTGTACCTTCCCCTGTGAGGAAAGATGTAAAACATGGGCGCAAATTATCTGTCTGCTCCCTGTCGCCAATTCTTCAGTCACACCCTCCAATTATCCTTAGTATACTTTCCTACTTAATTTCACCTAAGGTCACACACTCATCTTGGAATTTTTTTATATGCTCGGAAAAGCTCATGCTGCTTGTTTTTGTATTTCTTGCCAATTTTCTGCATCATGTCTTTTCTCCCCTTTTCCTCGGTTTATCGATTCATACAGTCATATCGTGCACAAACAGACCCTTTGGTCCAGCTTGTCCATGCTGACCAGGTTTTCCAAACTAAACTAGTCCCAATTGATTGCATTTTGTCCATGTGCCTCTAAACTTTTCCCATTCATATGTTTGTCCAAATGAGTTTTAAATGTTGTCGCTGTACTTGCACCTCCCACTCTTCCTCTGACAGCTCATTCCATATACAAACATCACCCTCTGTGTGAAAACATTGACCCTTCGTCCATTTCAAATCTTCCCTCTTTCACCTTCAAGCTATGCCTTCTATGGTTGAACTCCCCTATCCCATGGAAAAGACCTTGGCTGGTCACTAATTTCAAACCTCTCATGATTTTATAAACTTCTACAATGTCATCCCTCAACCTCCTACACGCTATCTGACTCTAACTTCACGAACAAGCATTTAAAGATAAGCAGTGCAAATTTGAGACAGTATTCAAATGACAGGTAAATAACATTCAGCCCAAGCTTCATACTGTGATTTGTTTTTCTCCATGTTACAACACTAAGGCAGCTGGAAACTCTTACGTGTACCAATAAGAGGTCAAACACCTGAATTGCTTTGTCCAAACCGTGTGATGATCTCTACAGTGAAAGCGCATTTCTGGCATGAACCATGTAAAAAGGGGAATTCTTGGACCACACGGTCAGCGTTGACCTTTAGCAGAGTGAGATGAAGGCTGAGTATACGTTTTGAAATTTGGATCATAGTGTCAATTCAGTGCAAAGGGGGAGAGCTAATTTCAATAAGGTTTACTCCAAGAAGAAAACTTTCCGGAATGAGATGTGAGTGGGAGGTATAAAACAGCATGAATTGAGAGGCCAAGCCACACTGAGACCAGAACACAGTGGCAGCACAAAACGCAGCTTGATTCTACAGCAGAGTCGGTAGACCTAATCAAAGAGTTTCGGGTGAAGTGGGTCGGGACCATAATGTGAGAGAATGTGCTCTGCAATTTGCGATGGAGGAACTGGAACCAGGAAGGGGAGACGAGCAGGGAAGAGGATGGAGCAGCAATGGCAGTGTTTTCTGCGGGGTTAATCAGGAAGCACAGCTGAAATTCGTGCCTAACATCAGCTTATGTTACCTGAAATAAACATTATAAATCTGGCCCGCCACTAATGCTCATCAATAGTATCCTTGAGACCTTTTGTCAACCATGGGTGGTTCACCTGCTTACCGAGTTCTTCTTTTTGAACAGAAACGATAATTACTGAGCAGTTTGGGATATCTGCTTGAATGTCTGCTCATGTATACTCACTGACGTTCCTCTGGGTCTATTTTCACATTCCGCTTCAGACCAGATGTGAGGCAGAAATCCTCAATTTAGATGCCTGGGTCTTTTCAATCATCCAGGAGGAACTTCTGCCTGTGGCTGAGCACATGATCAGCGGAAGCTGACTCCATTCTCCAAGTTTCTGCATCTCTGTTATTTCTGTTTGATGATGCCACATTCCTGTGAGCTGCGTCTAACGTGACCATATTTTCCTTCAAACCAGAAATCCCCTAACTCTGGTGGACAGGGCCTTCAGCTGTCACTGTCCCATCCCCCACGGTGTTGCCCTCAATCCGTCCCCTCTATCCCAGAACAATGATAGATTCCTCCTTGTCCACACTTCTTCCTGCACGAGAATCCACATTCACATAATCATCTTACGCCATTTCCACCATCTCCAGCAGGACAGCACCATTAAACACATCTTCCCCTCCTGCCCACTGTCAGTATTTCGCAGGAGCCCTTCCCTCTCTGTCCCCCCCCCCCCCCCCCCCCGCCCCCCATCACCCTGAACACTTCCCCACTCCCGCATGGCAACTTCCCATGCAATTGCAGAAGCTGCAACACTTGCTCATTCGCCTCTTCTCTCCTCACTGTCCAAGGAACCAAACATACCTTCCAGGTGAAGCAGTATTTCTGTTGTAAACTTTCAATCTGGTCTCCTATCATTGCTGTTCACAATGCAGTCTCTCTATATTGGCGAGACCAAACAGAGATTGCTTTGAAAAACACTCCCACTCTGTCTGTGGAAATAACATTGACCTTCTCATTACTTCCCATTTCAATAACCTACCTTGCTCTCATGCTAACATTTCAGCCTTGGGCTGCTGCAATGTTCCAAGGAAGTACAACCCAAGCTCGAGTAACACCTCACTTTACACTTTCGTACGTTACATCCTGTAGGAGTTAATGTACAATTTCACAACTTCACAGTCTGACCCCATTATAATTGTTCTCCAGTTTCCGTACATTCTCCGTCCTGGTCTCCTTATGACCTTGTGTGGTTGTATCTTCCTTATCGTTCACTCAATAGAGAGAACCCCTTTATCCCATTCACAGTTTAATTATTAGGCTACTTCACATGATCTTCTCGTTCTTCACTACTAAAAACATGTTTGTCTTTTGTCACATCCTCTTTTACCCGTCAACCCACTCCCCACATCTGTCAAGGGATTATAAAGCTCATTGTCCAGTCCTTTTCAGTTCTGAAGAAGTGTCATACTGGACTTGAAACGCTAACTATGTTTCTCTGTCTCTGCAGATGATGCCAGGCTTGTTGGGTTTCTCTAGAAATGAATAGGCTCAGAACAAATTTTCAATTAAAGAAATAACTATGGATCCTGGAAATGAACATGCAAAAATTGCTGGAGAAAATGGGAGCTTTGTAGAAGGATAACTGGCCCTGAAAGATTAACTCTGCTTTCACTGCACGAGATGCTGCCAGACCTGCTGATTTTCGTCAGCAATTTCTGTTTTTAAACAAGTTCCATAGACATGTGTTAAAGCTGCTCAAACGCCTTGCCTAACACGGAACGCCGTGCACTGGGAAGTGACCGATAATGCAAGGTACACACATTTCTTGATCTGAAACTACATAAGGCTGGCATCTCTGACACTGCAGAGCTCTTAATCATGGTCAGGGAGACAAACAGAGGGGAACACATTCACATCAAACACAGAAGATGGCATTGGGCGAATGGAAAAGATTCAGATGCGTATGTGAAGGGGTTTGAGTAAAGTAACAAATTGGAGGCGTGACACCAGGGAGACCAGAATGAGAATAGGAAAATGGAAGTGTTACCACATCAGAAACCAGTTTAAGACACTGAGTACATGGCTGATGGATGAATGGGTCTTGGTGTGAACTGGGGGATAGTCAATAGAATTGAATTGAACAGACTGGAGCTCAAAGTGGGCATTCATGTGGTGCGGTAGAATCACAGCAGCAGCAGAATTGTATTCAACTACAATCCGTAACATTTTCCCCAGGATAATCCCTCAGCCTACCATTAACATCAAGCTGATCTATGGTTCAGCGACGAGTGCGGGAGAACATGATAGGGTCGGAACCATGTATACCTAAACCTGATGACAACCCATTTAAGCTACCGCACTTGACTGGTTATATTCGAAACAGCAGTACTAACATCTGATACAGAGGGCAAAATGATCCCAAGATTAACAGATCAGATCGAAGTTCTGCAGTGCTGCCACATCCAGACATAAATGTCGATGGACTATTGAACAACTCACTGGAGGAGAAGACTCCATAAATGTCGCCATCCTATATAACAGGACAGCCCTGTACATCAGTGTAAAAGACATGGTTGTATTATCTGCACCGTCCTCAGCCAAAAGTGTTGAGTTGATGATCCACTTCAACCTCGCCAAGCTGCCCGCAGAATCACAGATCTCAGTCTTTAAGCGATCTGATTTGCTGTATGTGACATGAAGAAACACCTGAACACAGTAAATACGACAAAGGCAATGGGCCCTGACCCCATTCCTGCAAAGGGACTGAACACTTGTGCTGCACAACAAGCAGTGTCCCTGGGGAAGCTGTTTTATTCCAGCTCCAACTCTGAAATCTCCCAGGCAATGTGGAAATTTACTTGGCTATGTCCAATCCCATAACAAGGGAATAACTACAGTCTAACCATTTATGACGCCCTGAGTCCCGTCGCGATAATCACATTGGTGGCAGTTCTTTTTGACAGAGCTGTCAACCAACACAGAAATAACCAGCTCAGTGTGGTTTCCAATAGGTCCCCATGTGGAGTTGGTGTTGTTGTGGAAAAGTCACTGGATTACTAATCCAGTCCAGGCTAATGCTGTGGCTGCTGGTGGACGTTATAATTAATAAAATATCTAGATGTAAAACCTGGAGTCATTAACAGTGACCTTGAAGCCAATGTCGATTGGAAACACCAATTTCCTTCCTCAATGCACTTTCAGGAAGTGAATCTCCCGTACTTTTCTGGTCTGGCCTAAACGTGATTTCAGACACACAGCCATGTGAAACACTCTTCAATGGTCTCGGAAACGGACAAGCAAGACTCTCTATTGTATCAAACTGTTCCGGGGTCTTAAAGGATAAAATCATTCAGATCATCCGGCACCAGCCTCAGTATTGGAACGGGAAATACTACCGTGTTGACCCTGCAGAGATCTCCTTCCTAACATCTGAGAGTAGGTGGCAGGATTTACAGAGCTTTCCCACAGACTGCACAGAAACATCGGGAAAGGAGTAGGCCATTCAACACACTGAGCATCCTCCATTCTAGTTCATGGTGAAAATCTCGATTCAGTTTTCCCCACACAGTGTTCTTATCCTTTAGTATGTTTAAACATCGGACATGTAAAATAGGAACTACTGTATTCGCTTTGGTCCATCAATTTTGATCCTCTCTTTCAATCCTGCTCCAACATTCTTCTAAACCATAACTGATCTGATTGCAATGCCCTCATTCCATTTTACAGAGATTCCCCTCTCTGCAGCCTCTGCTCAATTTGTTGGTCATGTTGTAGATCCAGATACTGTAACTACAGTCACCATGTTTCATCTAGAGTTGGGTCACCAAAGCCTCTGGTCTTCCTGAATTTCCACAGCAGTTTAAACATAGCCTCCACGAAACCATCCCTAGCACTTCCACGAACATACAAAAACTAGAGTTAAGTCAAATGTCAGTGAAATGCAAGTGAGAAGCCTGGTCTGAATCATTAACAGTTGTGGGGATTCCTCATGTTACTGAGCACATGAGCAGCAGAGAATGATTAAGACAGGCGTTCAATGGATCGGCACAGAGCAAGTTACAAAGATGTGCCTGAAAACTGCTAAAACCCCACTCTCCAACATGGAGTACAGGGCAGGACACTGGGACACACACAGAGACAACACATGCACACAGATCCACACGGACACACAGATACATTAGCATCTTTAGGATATAACTAGATAAGTTACGCTTAATGATGGGATCAAGGCTTGTTGTGAGAAGGCAGGAGAATTGGCTTGAAAAGCATGTCAGCCATGATCAATAGCTCCGTAGACTGGATGGGCCAAATGAGCTTTTATTCTGCTCTAATTATTTACGGTCTACGGTACATGCATTTGTCTGTGTTTGTGCGCGTATTTGTATGTGCATGTGTCCGTGTTTTTGTGTCTGTGTTTTTGTGTGTTTGAGTGTGCCTGTGTGTATATCTCTGTGTGTGTGTGTTTGAGTGTGTCTGTGTGTACATGTCTGTGTGTGTGTGTCTGAGTGTGCTTGTCTGTGAATGTATCTGTATGTGTGTCTGTGTATGTTTGTGCTCCTCAGTATTTTCAGAAATGGAAATATCAATGTACATTTTTTTAAAAAATTCTATTCTGTTTTACATTCACCTTTCCATCATAGTTTGAGGAACTTTGTTTTTGTCATGAATTTGTTCTTTTTACAAATGAAGGAAATCAACCTGACCTCTTCCGAGGATGACCCTGACCCAGTGTGAGACCTATAACGTTGGCCATATCATCAACCTGGTTACACCGATAACTTGCTGTGACCAATAGAAGAGTGGCAGTAGAAAATAAAACAGTTACCCAACAACCCAAGGAACTCTGGACCAGTGAGCCTGACATCAGTGGTGGGTGAGTTGTTGGAGGGGATTCTGAGGGATAGCCAATTGCATGCATTTCCAAAGGCAAGAATTGATTGGGGATAGTCAACATGGCTTTTTGCATGAGAAATCGCGTTGTACGAATTTGACTGAGTTTGTTAAAGAGGTGACAAAGCAGATTGATGAAGGCAGTGTTGTAGATGTTTTCCATACAGACTGGAACAAGTTGTTCGACAAGATTCTGCATATTAGGTAAGTTAGTAAGGTTAGGTCACATGGGAACCAGCGCACCCAAGCCAATTGAATACAAAATTACATTGAAGGGAGGAGACAGAGGTTGGTGGAGGATTGCTTTTCAGACTGGAGGCCTGTTTTAAGGTTCGAGGGGAAATATTTTAGAGGGAACTTAGACGCAATGTTTTCATACAGAGGGAGTGTCCATATGGAATTATCTCCCAGAGGAAGTGGTGGAGTCTGGCATCTTGATGGGTATTTGAATAAGGAGGTTTAGAGGAATATGAGACATATGCTCTCAAATCAGACTCGATCATAATGGGGTATCTGGTCAGCACTTACACATTTGAATGCTTTATGACTCTATAAGAGGGATGAGTAGAAATTTTAAACAGGCATTTCAAGTGGGAATTCTCTTCCCCACAAGTTTGAGATGTCTCTTTGTTTATATTTTTTCAACGCTGAGTTAGTTAAATATTGGACAGAGAACTGATTCTTGGATAATAGCACACAGACAGGAAAGTGGAGCTGAGACCACAACTTGATCAGATACAATCTTAGTCCCTGGTAGAGAAGGCTCAAAGTGTCCAATGACTCACTCCTACTCCTCAGTCCCATGTCTCTGTGTTCCATTTAGCCCAGTACAATAGACAGTACAATTAGAGGCTACTTACTCCTATCACAGAAACAGAGGAGACCATTCAGCCCCTCAAAACTGTCAAATCCAGTTTGGGCTGGTTTGGAAAGTGTAATTGGAAAACCCGGGCAGTGGTATGAAAGAGGGCCCTCACCACTCCTAACTGAGATTCTCCTTTCTGCAACCTGTGCTTCGTTTGTTGGTCAAGCTGTAGACCAGTTTCACTGTGAATACTGCCCCCATTCCTCACCCAGAGATGGTCCAGTCAATCTGGTAATATTCAATAACAGAGCTTCCAGGAAAATAACAGCCTCTACGTTCCAATAATAGAACGTGAGAAGTCCACATACAGGGATATGTCATTCATCCACACGCCACCCACCCCCTCCACCCGCCCCACCCACAACAGGTCTTCTCCCACAATAATATCATAAGGTTTAATATCCTCTTTCGTGTCCAATTTGTGTCAGAGCCCTCAACTCTGATTGGTCAAAAAGCACTCCCTGCCCCCACACTGTGGCCTATTGATGTGAGCAAAAGACGTGAACAATAGGGCTCAGGGAAGAGTGAGTGGCCCTGATATCAAGGCATCATTTAACTAAGGACGGTCTCAAGGAGCCTGAGCAGGATTTCACTTAATGGGAATGAGTTGTAAGCTTCCCTGGTTAGAGTGATTTAAAGCATAAAGCACAATGATTGTGGTTTCTGTACAAAAATCCATGCAGTCCAGGACATGTCTGCAAAAGATTCTCAAGGTATCTTCCTCAGCACAAACATCTTCAGCTGCTTTATAAATGTCTTGCTCACACCATAAGATTAGAAGTGGGGGTGTTCACTGTGGGTCACACAATATTCAGGAAAAATGTCCCTCTTCAGCTCCTGAACTAGTCTGTGTCCATATGCAGCAAGACCTGGACTACATTCAGGCTTGTGCTGTTGGAAGTATCAGTGACATTCATGCAACAGTGCTGCTGGACACTGCACATTTCCACAGTTAAAAGGAGGAGATTATTCAGCTCCTCACGGTCGATTCACAGGAATATGAGCAAGTCATTCAGCTCAATGAAATTATTGGAGAAGTGTAGAGATAGCCCATTTAGTGCCTCCAATCAATTATACAGGAAGAGAAGGAGTCACGTGTAATGTACGACAGCAGAGCTCCTCAAAAATATTTGAAGGCGTTCGCCTAGACTCTATTAATAATTAAGTGTTGTGACACATGTACTTGGCAAAAAGGAAAGATCAGACAGAATCTTAGATGCAGTTCTCCAATCGAGGAGGGAAAACAAATCAAGTGAAAACTTAGAGAGAGCTGCAGCCAGGAGACTTCCACTGAAGCTTCCAACTCTGTGGAGACCCCAATAGTTTCTGATGTTACTGAGAAACCAAAACACTTTCTGTAATGTGGCTGCCAGAACTGCACACAGTGGTCTATCTATGGCCTAAACAATGGCATGTTTAACTCATATTATGGTGTCTCGATGAATAAACTCTGTGCCTACAGTCCCGTGTGATTTCTTAACTGGCTATTACACTGTCCAGTCACATTCAGGGATGTGTGGAGAAACACCCTCCGACCTCCCTAGTGTTCTGCTATTCAATGAATTCTCCCCTGTCTGGTTCCTTCTTACAAAGTGCATCACCTCATCTTTATCAGGGTTTCATTCCATCTGCCATTGATCTGACTATCTGACCATTCCACTCGTATCTTCCCGTAACATAAGGCCTTCCTCCTCACTGTCAACCACCTGGCCAATCTTTGTGTCAAACACAAAATTCCTTATTAGGCTCAGCCCCCTCCCCACCCCCTCCACATTCACATTTACATCATTTATGAATACCACAAATAATTTGATACACTGCACTGCTCGCTGTGGTACACCACAAGACACTGGTCTATCTCTACCAACTTTCCAGTAACTTGGGGCCACAAACTGTTCTCCAGTCCTCTAGCACCTCCCTTGTGTGGTCAGATTCGACTAAAACATTTAGGTCAGGACATTTCGTATCTTGTCTCCAACAGTATCGTGCGATACAACTCATCTGGACTTTACATTATCCAAAACCATCAATCCCAACTTGTAACTTATATCAATTTGTTCGAGAGCTTCCCAGTCCATCTTCTTGAATTCTGTAGCTGCATCTTTCTTATTCCAACTAAAAAAGATGTGAAGCTCTCGTGTTACAGTTTATCAATGTTCCCCAGTTTCAAATTCTGATTACCCCCTTGGTTTCGAAATGGATCCTAATTTTTCCCTGGTTATTCAGCAATGGAGGAGACCTGAACCATGCTGGAACTGATCTCATCCAAGCTGCAGAAGCATGACCAGGAGATCCAGCGTCTCGGGCCACATGTCGTGGAAGTGGAAGAGTGGACTGCGGCCTTGGAAACCATGACAGAATCCTCAGTGGGTCGGGTCCAAGCCCTAGAATGGTAGGTACAGACCTTAGTAGAGCAGGTCGAGGACCTCGAAAATTGGAGCCATTAGAAGATCATCAGCTTGGTCGGGCTGCCGGATCGGGAACAAGAAAGCCAGCTCGTCAGCTTTGGAACAATGGCTCACACAATGTTTGAAACTGTAAGTCAGGGCAGACTGGGTGCGGGTCGAGTGGGCCCACCGGGTCGCAGTGTGCAGGCAGGGATCGGACCAGCATTCCTACATGGTCCTTGTGCAATTCCAGTACGACAGAGAAAAACAGGTGCTAGACGCTTCTTGAGCCTTGGGGCACCTCTTACAATTAAGGGGAGACTTTAACTGACATATGGTCCCTCGGTGGATAGGATGTCGAGGGGTATCAGAGGTATTTCCCCGCCACCCAGGCAGCTGGGATGGTGGATGTGTGAGATTTCTTCACCTGAAGGAAGGGACTTCACCTTTTTTTCTCACCCACATAAATGATTTACTAGGATTGGCATGTTGTTTGCCCCATTGGTCTTTTTAAATTCGATGCTGTCCTTTAGAATTGGGAACCATTTCTTATCATGTGGCAGTGTACATGGAGGTCAAGGATGGTGGCGATGGTCCAGGCTCATGTCACTGGCACGTGGATCCTTTCCTCCTGAAGGATAGCAAATTCATTGAGTAATTTTCGGGGGAATTTAATTTTTTTTGGAACAAGAACGTGTGCACGACCAGTAATCCGACGGTGCTATGGGAGACTGCCAAAGCCTATACAAGGGCTTTGATTATTTCTTACTCGGTGACTCAGAAGCGGCAGAAGGGAGAACAGCAGTGTATGCTTGAGTCTCAGCTGAAGAGAGCTGAGACACCATATTTTGTCAGACCATCTATAACTTAATTGCAGCAGATTACAGCCCTCCGGACTGCTCTGAATGCTGCACTCACCCAGAGAGCAAAGAAAGAGATTTCCTTTGCGAAACAGAAGGTATTCCAGCATGGTGATAACTAGGTAGATATTAGGCGTACTTGGCCAGAAAGAAGATTGCTGCTATTATCACCCGCGATCCCAAAAAGATTAATGCAGCGTTCAGCAAGTTCTACTCTGGGTTGTTCCAGTCAGCGGGCTGGGAGGACTGATTGGCGACGATGGAGTCCTTTATTAAGAATCTGGACCTCTCAGGTGTAAGTTCAGAGCAGCCGTCTCTTCAGAATGCACCTCTGATAATCCAAGAGATACAGGAGACACTGAGGCAGCTCCAGAGTGGTAAAGCCCCCGGCCTAGATAGACTTTCAGAGTGTGATTTAGAAGGAGTTCATAGACATGCTGGCTGGGCCATTGTTGGATATGTACAATTATTCGTACAGTCAGGACTGCCTCCCATCCTCTCTGTGAGAAGGAAATATTCATCTTATTCTCAAGAGAAGGAAAGTCCCAGAGGATTGCACTTTGTATGTGCCTATTTCATTATTAAACGTGGACTTTAAAATTTTGTCGAAAACGCAGGCTTTGCAGGCCCATTGTGAAAGAGGACCACTTTTATTAGGGCCCGTCGGTCCTCTGATAATATTGGAAGAGTGCTAAATATGGTTCCAGTGTGCCAGCAAGGTTCGATTCCAGGCTCGGTAGTCTCCCTGGATGCAGAGAAAGCACTTGACCGGATGAAGTGCGCCTTTTATATCCTTGAATGGTTTGGTCTTGGAGGGGTCTTCGCCAGGTGGGTGGCAGTGTTATATAGTGACCCAAAAGCAGCGAATTTGACCAATGGTATAAGATCTGACAATTTTAGTATTGACAGTGGCAGCCAACAAAGTTGCCCTCTTTCATTGTTACCATTTGCATTAATGATTGAGCTGTTGGCATCTGGAGGGACCCCAATATCACTGGCAAGGAGGTAGGACCAGAAAGGCATAAAATCATCCTTTAAGCAGATGGCGTTCCTCTCTTTCTAACTAACCCAATGATATCTGTGTCCTGTTTCTTCCGAATGATTAATTCATTTGGATCTTTCTCAGGGTATAAAATAGATTTTATGAAATCTGAGGCCATCCCTGTTGGGGGTCTTATTAGGGTACCCGACCTTGTGGTGGAATTACCCAGATGGTCACAATGAGGTTTAGGTATTTTTAACATCCAAGCCTTCGATTAATTATATAAAGCTAACTTCGTGCAGTTGCTAGAGAAGATAAGGCAGAATCTTTCAATATCCAGTTTGGGTTAGCTCTGGTTCAAATTAATTTCCTTCCTTGTTTATGATACCCCATGACAATGCTCCCTTTGACGCTGCCCAGGCAGGCAGTACGGAGGCTTAACAGTTGGCTTTGATCTTTCATATTGCGTCACAGATGGCCTCCTATTAAGCTGGACAAATTGCAGCTTCCACAGTGAATGGGGGCGTGCTGGTTTTCCATACTTTAAGAAATACCGCTAAGTTCCTTGCTATCCGATGTGGCTGTTTGGGCTTGCCAGGAAATCGAGGCCTTCCAGCAAAATTGTCCCCTTATTAATCTGTTGTTCATGGACAAGATGAGGACTGTTATAGAGAATTGCAGAAACCGATTGTCCTTAACACAGTGAAAGCATGGAGAATGATGGGACAAGCTGAGGGCATTTTACAAAACAAAAACATCGGCTTTCACTCTCATTGTAGGATTGGTAGGATTCCAGCCTGGATTGATGGATTCTGGCTTTAGGCTCTGGGAGTCCAGATGAGTTTCCTGTTTGGGAGAATTTTTTTGACAGGGAGGTCATGATGAATTTTGAGGAACTGAGCCAGGAATATGAGGTATCTGGGAGGGACCTCTTTTGTTACTTTCAGCTTCAGGACTTTATCCAGAAAAAAGACTATATTAATGGTTCATCTCTGTAAGTCAGATATGGAGATGAGAGTGCTTCAGAGTATGGGCACTCTCTCGTTCAGAACCTTCTGTCATTTATTCGGAGGTAGTCTCGAAGGACATTGACTCTGTTACACCAGAACAGGAAGAGACTATTCAGTCCCTGGAGCCTGATATACAGTTACGGGAGGAGGCCAGTCAGCTCCTCGAGTCGATAACACTGGGCCCAGAGTAGGCCATGCAGCACAGTATCCTGTTATGCAGCAATAGGATCAGTCTATTCAGCCTCCTCAAGTCTGTAACATAGAAACTGGAAGACGTCACATAGAGACTGGAGATTGGTGCACTGGGATACCAGGAGGATATTCAGTCCATTCGAGCGTGTTGCACGGGAATTGGAGAAGGATGCAAACGATTAGATTTCTTATGGGAAAGGAGGAAGAAGCTTACCTCACATGTCTCGTATGTGGGAACAGAAGAAGGCCAATCGTTCCCTCAGTCCTTTATCAGGGATTCAGGAGAGACCGTTCAGTATCTCCAGCCTGTGATGGAGGAATATGAGAAGGTTTTTTCAGCCCCTCAAACCGTTACACAGCAACAGGAAGATTGCATAAGCCCTCACGACTCTTATGCATCAACAGGAGGAGGACAGGCAGGCCAGCGAGATGGTGATGTCGAACACCAGAAAGACATCAGCCCATCGATTTTGTGTACAAGGAAGAGAATGATGCCATTCAGCAACTCAGACCACTTACAGCGCAATCAGAGCAGGTCATTTCACGCCATGTGCCAATTATACAGGATTGGAGTGAACAAAGAGATTAGAATTATCACCTTCACGATGGAATATATTGTCGTGAGAAAACTGTTCAAATTTAGGAAATATTGTTAAAGTTGATTATTCAGGAATTAATGACAAGAAATTTGAAAAGTCAAATCACAATCCATCAGAATCAACATGATTTCGATCATGGGGATCCGAGAGATGAAATATTTGGACTTCTAGAAGGCATTGAATAGCTCTGCACAAATGATTAATCTGCAGAATAAGATCGTTTACGATTAAATATAATTTATCAACTTGGTACAGGCTTGGTGAGGCAACGAAATGCAGTGAGATGGAAAAAATATCAGTCATTTTCTGTTTGGCAAAATTCAACTTTTAGGAAACCATATGTCTTGGTCTCCAGTACCCAACTATTTACAATCTATAGTCTTACATACTTGAGAGGATAGAACATGTTATAACCAAATTAATAGATGACTCTAACTCAGGTGAGAAATTGCAATGAAGATGGAAGAAATTATTAAATATATATGGATAGGTTGGGGCAACATTTGACAGAAGAAACTGAACAACGAAAAGTATGAGTGTATCCGTTTGGATCAGTGTAGCAGAAAGGCAAATTATTATCCAAATGGAGAGAGACTTCAGAATGATTGGGTGCAGAGGGATCTGGCTGCCCGTGTCCACACTACAGAATACTCCGATGTAGGTACAGCAGATAATGAGAAAGGCAAGTGCAACTTTGGCATTTATTTCTTAAACAATGGATTATAAAGGGAGGGAGGTGTGAAATCGCAACTGAGTACTGTGTACAGTCTTGGTGTCCTCACTGGAGGAGGGATGTATTTGCCATGGAGGCAGTTCAGAAGTGGTTTACTCGATTGACTCCAGCATTAGGAGTTTGTCCTCTGAAGAGAGATTGAGCAGTTCGGGCCAACTCTGCCTGGAGTATAGAAAAATAGAGGAGATGTCAGAGGTCAGGACGATGTTAAAGGTGATTGACAATGTAGATGTGGAGTGGATATTTCCTCATGTGGGACAATCTCGAACGATCATAAAACCATAGTTTTAGGATGAGGTGAGGGAGAATTTAAACAGGGGTGAGGAGAACCTACTTCTCTCAAAGGGTTGGGAATCTGTGTAATTCACTGCTCCAGAGTGCAGTAGGTGCTGGGATATTGAGTAACTGAAGGAATATGGAGAGCGGACAGGAACGTGGAACTGAGGCAACAATGACATCAGCCATGATTGTATTCAATGGCAGAACAGGTCTGAGGGGCTGGGTTATTCCTCGTTCTTATTCAGGCCTTTGAATGTGTTACACATAAATGGGGAAGGACTGGTTATTAGACTGGAAACAGGCATTCAGGAAGAATCAGCCTTAGTCCGTTTGACAGAACGTCACCAGTGGAGTCACACAGTGACCAGTGCTGGGTCCACAGCTCTTTACAATCTGTATCAATGATCAGGAGGTGTGGAACAAATGTACTGTAACTATGTATGCCGATTAAACTAAGATAATCAGGAAACTAAATTATCAAGGGAAGGTGGAGAATCTGTAATTTGATATTGATAGGTGAAAGTGAGGACTGCAGTTGCTGGAGATTAGAGCTGAAAAAATTGTTGCTGGAAAAGCGCAGCAGGTCAGCCAGCATTGAAAGATCAGGAGAATCTACGTTTCGGCCATGAAGAAGGGCTGATGCCTGAAACGTCGATTCTCCTGATCTTTGGATGCTGCCTGACCTGCTGCGCTTTTCCAGCAACAAATTTTTCAGCTATGGACAGGTGATGTCAATGGATAAAAGTTTAGCAAATGGGATTTAAGGTAATATATAGTCTGTCTTTTTTAGGAAGAATGGTAGGTAGTGTGTTACTGAAATGGAGAAAGTCTACAGGACTTAGTGATGCAGTGTGTACTGAAGGGTTCATTCTGACCCGATCAGACACGGGAAGTGTTGCTCCATCTCCCTGATGTTCCCAGGGACCCCATTGCTCTCAACCACCATATATATCCTCCGACTCCAAATGGTGACGTTGACGTCGACATACTGGGAGATGATGGAGCTGTCACCCACTCCTGCCTGGAAAGTTCCAGATCATAGTAGCTGAATGAAACAGTGACCCTAACAACCACTGGCAGCACCGTCCTCCCTCTGGTGTGAAGCTGCAGGTCGTGTTTAAGGAAATTATATCGCTCCGTGACCAGCTCCTTGTTCAATCAGGGTCCCCTCACACTCTGCTCCTGAGTTAAAGGTAACTTGGGAAGCTGTTCCTGGAATCCCAGAGTTGATACAGCAGATCCCTTTCCTCACACACACTCACTCCGTGGTTTTAGATCTTCCACTCTGTGCAGCCTCTGCTCTATTTGGTGTTCATCTTACAGACACAGATGCAGTAACTACAGTCCCTATGCTTCATCCCGAGTTGGGTCACCAAATCCTCAGGTCTCCCTGAATGTCTGAGGCAGCTCACAGCAGAACCTCCACCAAACCATCCAGAGCACTCCACTAACTTTTCAATCACAGAAGTCAGTCAGAAGCCCCTCAGCGACAAGTTAGATGGGCGGCACGGTGGCACGGTGGTTAGCACTGCTGCCTCACAGCACCACAGACCATGGTTCAATTCCCGCCTCAGGCGACTGACTGTGTGGAGTTTGCACATTCTCCCCGTGCCTGTGTGGGTTTCCTCCGGGTGCTCCGGTTTCCTCCCACAATCCAAAAATGTGCAGGCCAGGTGAATTTGCCATGCTAAATTGCCCGTAGTGTTAGGTGAAGAGGTAGGTAGAGAATGGGTCTGGGTGTGTTGCGCTTCGGCGGGTCGGTGTGGACTTGTTGGGCCGAAGGGCCTGTTTCCACACTGAAATCTAATCTAATCTAGATGCCTGCTCTTTTACAATTATACTCGAGAGGTTTCCTCGTGTTACTAACTTCACAATCATCTGAAAGGGACAAGCACAGGGGCTCAGTGGACACGCACAGACCAAGGTTCAGACATGTCTAAAGCTGCTGGAACCCCTGTCCAACATGGAGTACCACATGGGACACACCAGGAAGTGGACAGCAGCCCAGCACACACACACACACCCCTGTCCATGGATCGCCACATGAGACACACCATTTCATTGTTTCAGAGCTTCACAATGCCAGCTCTCAATACACTAGGGAGCCAAATGGGACCTACAGACGGGATGTACATGAAAGCTCGAGGCATACATTTTGCACATTGTTTCTGAGCTTCATAATGATTTCCCCGAGATATGAGCACCAACGGCCAGGTTAATGTACAGAATGACGGATATTCATATTATAATTGGATGATTACTTGATCGACAAGTTCAGTAAACGTGGTTCTTATCAGACAAATGGGATTAACTAGATGAGTAGTACTTTCGTAGGTCCAATAACAAAAGTAAGAATATAAAGTAAATGTGCTGACAAACCAGCTGAAATCCACGTCACAGAATCAGGCACCATAATCCAGATGATATATCTGTGCAGCATGTAGCAGTGTTCAGACCAGGCTAGTGTACTGCTCAGTACAACCCAGCAATCTGTGCAGACCACAGCAGTCCATAAACTACCTCTCAGCACTGGGAGCTACGCAGTGAACAGCAGTAAATTGCTGAGTAAACCAGGAGCAGGTAACATCCCAGCATGTAGAGCAGTGTACTCCACCCCAGCGCATTGATCTTTAACCCAGGAGCTTTTTTCCTCCCAGCATGTCGAGCAGTGTACGCCACCCCAGAGCATGGATCTGTAAACCAGAAGCAGTTACCCTCCTAGCATGTAGATCAGTGTACGCCAGCCCAATGCATTGAACTGTAAACCAGGAGCAGTTGCCATCCCAGCATGTAGGACTGTGTACACTGGCCCAGTGCATTGTTCTGTAACACTGTGTTAGATCGCTGCCCAGCGTGGGGAAACTTGCAGCCCATGCTGGAAGTGACGGGATGTGCAGCTCTTATCGTTTACAGCTCTATATCTCCATTTTGTCAATAGATGTAGGATATCTCAAAGGAAGATGACTTAAGGTTAAGTAGGCAAGGAGCAGACAGGGCTCTCGAGGGTTAAAAGGTAGTCAGGAAGGAAGTGAAGAATAATCTCAGGAGAGCAAGAAGCGGGCATGAAAAAGACTTGGTGAGTAGGATTAAGGTAAAACTTAAGACGTTCTACACTTGTGTGAGGAACAAGATGATGGCCTGAGTGAGGGTAGGGCTCATCAGGATATGGATGGAACTTGCACCAGGAGTCGGAGAAGATAGGGGAACATCGAACATAGAACATTACAGCGCAGTCCAGGCCCTTCGGCCTTCGATGTTGCGTCGACCTGTCATACCAATCTGAAGCTCATCTAACCTACAGTATGCCATGTACGTCCATATGCTTGTCCAATGACGATTTAAATGTACTTAAAGTTGGCGAATCTACTACAGTTGCAGGCAAAGCATTCCATACCCTTACTACTCTCTGAGTAAAGAAACTACCTCTGACATCTGTCCTTTATCCACCACCCCTCAATTTAAAGCTATGCCCCTCATGCTCGCCGTCACCATAATTGGAAAAAAGGTTCTCCGTGTCCACCGTATCTAACCCTCTGATTATCTTATATGTCTCTATTAAGTCACCTCTCAACCTTCTTCTCTCCAACGAAAACACCCTCAAGTCCCTCAACCTTTCCTCGTAAGACCTTCCCTCCATACCAGGCAACATCCTAGTAAATCTTCTCTACACCCTTTCCAAAGCTTCCACAACCTACTTATAGTGCGGTGACCAGAACTGTACACAATACTGCAAGTGCGACCCCACCAGAGTTTTGTACAGCTGCAGCATAACCTCATGGTTCCGGAACTCGATCCCTCTCTTAATAAATGCTAGAAAACTGTAAGCCTTCTTAACAACCCTGTCAACCTGGGTGGAAACTTTCAAGGATCTGTGCACCTGGACACCGAGATCTCTCTGCTCACCTACACGACCAAGAATCTTACCATTAGCCCAGTACATTGTATTCCGGTTACTCCATCCAAAGTGAATCACCTCACACTAGTCCACATGAAACTCCATTTGAGACCTCTCAGCCCAGCTCTGCAGATTATGTATGTCTCTCTGTAACCTACAGCATCATTCATCAATATCCACAACTCCACCGACCTTAGTGTCGTCTGAAAAACCTTCCATGCCCTTTTCCAGGTCGTTTATAAAAATCACGAACAGCAGTGGACACAACACCGACCATTGCGGTACACCACTGGTAACTGGACTAGGCAAGGATCAGACAGGGCTCTAGAGGGTTAAAAGGTAGTCAGAAGGAAGTGAAGAATAATCTCAGGAGAGCAAGAAGCGGGCATGAAAAAGTCTTAGTGAGTAGGATTAAGGTAAAACTTAAGACGTTCTACACTTGTGTGAGGAACAAGATGATTGTCTGAGTGAGGGATGAACATTTCCCATCAGCCACCATATTCTGTCTTCTTTCAGCAGGTCAATTACTGATCCAAACGGCTATATCTTCCACAATCCCATTCCTCCACATTTTGTACAATAGCCTATGTGGGGAACCTTATCGAACGCCTTGCTGAAATCCATATACACCACGTCAAATGGTTTACTCTCATCTACCTGTTTGCTCACCTTCTCAAAGAACTTAATAAGCTTTGTGAGGCACGACTACCCTTCACAAAACCGTGCTGACTATCCCTAAAAGAATTATTATTTTCTAGATGATTATAAATCCTCTCTCTTATAATGTTTTCCAACACTTTACCAACAACTGGAGTAAGGCTCACTGGTCTATAATTACCAGGGTTGTCTCTCCTCCCCTTCTTGAACAGGGGAACCACATTTGCTAACCTCCAGTCTTCGGGCACTATTCCTGCAGACAATAACGATTTAAAGATCAATGCCAAAGGCTTGGAAAACTCCTCCCTGGCTTTCCAGAGGATCCTAGGATACATCCATTCTGGCCCAAGGGACATATCTATTTTCACATGCTGCAGGGTTTCTAATACCTCTTCCTTGTGAAACCTCAATCCCACCTAGTCTTGTAGCCTGTATCTCAGTAATCTCCTCGAAAGCATTGTCGTTTTGAAGCGTGAATACTGCTGAAAATATTCATTTAATGTTTCCCCTATCTCCTCTGACTCCACACACAACTCCCCACTACTATGCTTGATTGGCCCTAATCTTCCTCCCGTCATTCTTTTATTCCTTAAATACCTATAGAAAGCCTTAGGGTTTAACCTGATCCTATCCGCCAACAACTTCTCATGTCTCCTCCTGGCTCTTCTGAGCTCTCTCTTTTTGTCTTTCCTGGCTACCTTGTAACCCTCAAGCACCCTAACTGAGCCTTCACATCTCATCCTAACGTAAGCCGCCTTCTTCCTCTTGACCAGAGATTCCACTTCTTTCGTAAACTACGGCTCCCGCGCTCTACAGCTTCCTCCCTGCCTGACAGGTACATACTTATCTAGGACACGCAGTAGCTTTTTCTTGAATAGGCTCCACATTTCTAAAGTGCCCATCCCCTGCAGTTTCCTTCCCCATCATATGCTTCCTAAATCTTGCCTAATGGCATCGTTATTGCGTTTCCCCCAGCTGTAACTCTTTCCCAGTGGTATACACCTACCCCTTTCTATCACTAAAGTAAACATAACAGAATTGTGATCGCTATCAAAAAAGTGCTCACCTATTTCCAAGTTTAACACCTGACCGGGCTCATTATTCTGTATCAAATCTAATGTGGCTTCGCCCCTTGTTGGCCTGTCTACATAATGTGTCAGGAAGCCCTCCTGCACACACTGGACAAAAACTGACCCATCTATAGTACTCGTACTATAGTGTTCCAGTTCAATATTTCGAAAGTTGAAGTCCCCCATGACAACTAACCTGTCTCTGTCACTCCTATCGAGAATCATCTTTGCTATCCTTTCCTCTACATCTCTGGAACTATTCGGAGACCTATAGTAAACTCCCAACGGGGTGACCCCTCCTTTCCTGTTTCTAACTTCAGCCCATATAACCTCAGTTGACGAGTCCCCAAACATCCTTTCTGCAACTGTAATTCTGTCCTTGACCAACAATGCCACATTTCCCCCTCTTTTACCATATTCTCTGTTCTTCCTGAAACATCTAAATCGTGGAACCTGCAACAACCATTCCTGTCCCTGCTCTTAACCATTTCTCCGAAATGGCCACAACATTGAATTCCCAGGTACAAATCCATGCTGCAAGTTCACCCACCTTATTCCGGGTGCTCCTGGCGTTTAAGTGGACACACTTCAAACCAACCTCTTGCTTGCCGGTGCCATCTTGCGTCCCTGAAACTTGATTTTGGACCTCCCTACTCTCAACCCTTTCTATACTCGAACTACAATTTTGGTTCCCATTCCCCTACTGGATTAGTTTAAGCCCACCCCAATAGCCTTAGCGAATTCCCACCCCAGGATATTCGTACCACTCCAGTTCAGATGAAGCCCACCCTGCTTGTAGAGGTCCCACCTAACCCAGAAAGAACCCCAATTATCCAAGAATCTAAAACCCTCCCTCGTGTACCATCCTGTAGCCACTTGTTCACCTACTCTCTCCCTATCCGGGAGATTATGCTGCAGGTCGATAAAACCCTGGTGAAACCACATTTGAAACGTTCTGATCACCTCATTATAGAAAGGATGTGGAAGCTGTAGAGCGGGTGTAGAGGAGATTTACCAGGATGCTGCCTGAACTAGAGGGATTCTCTTGTGAATAAATGTTGAGGGAGCTATGGCTTTTCTCATTGGAGTAAAGAAGGATGAGAGGTAACTTGACAGAGCTGAACGAGATGGTGAGAGTTACAGACAGAGTAAATAGCCAGATACTTCTTCCCAGGGTGGAAATTGTTGTCACGAGGTGAGCATAATTTTAAGGTGTTTGGAGAAAGGTTTTGGAAGATGTCAAAGGCAGCGAGACACCAGCCCCCCTCCCCCTCCCCACAAACCGGGTCCCTGGTACAGTGAGACAGCTGTGTTAACCACTGAGACATCATGCCCCGCCCCCACCCCCACCCCCAAACCGGGTCCCAGGTACTGTGAGACAGCCGTGCTAACCACTGAGACACCAGCACACCTCCCCCTCACCCAAACCGGGTCCCTGGTACTGTGACACAGCCGTGCTAACCACTGAGACACCAGCACCCCTCGCCCTCCCCCCAAACCGGGTCCCTGGTACTGTGATACAGCCGTGCTAACCACTGAGACACCAGCACCCCTCGCCCTACCCCAAAAACCGGGTCCCTAGTACTGTGAGACAGCCGTGCTAACCACTGAGACATCATGCCCCCTCCCCTCCCCCAAAACCGGGTCCCTCGTACTGTGACACAGCCATGCTAACCACTGAGACACCATGCCCCCTTCCCCCTCGCCCCAAACCGAGTCCCTGGTACTGTGGGACAGCCGTACTAACCACTGAGACACCATGGTCCCCTTCCCCCTCCCCTCCTCCCCAAATCAGGTCCCTGGTACTGTGAGACGGCCGTGCTAACCACTGAGACACCAGCACACCTCGCCCTCCCCCAAAACCGGGTCCCTCGTACTGTGACACAGCCATGCTAACCACTGAGACACCATTCCCCCTTACCCCTCGCCCCAAACCGTGTCCCTGGTACTGTGAGACAGCCGTACTAACCACTGAAACACCATGGTCCCCTTCCCCCTCCCCTCCCCCCCAAACTAGGTCCCTGATACTGTGACACAGCAGTGCTAACCACTGAGACACCATGCCCCCCTCCCCCTCCCCCCAAACTGTGTCCCTGGTACTGTGGGACAGCCGTGCTAACCCCTGAGACACCATGCCCCCCTCCCCCTCCCCCCCACATCGTGCCCATGTTACTGTGAGACAGCAATGCTAACCACTGAGACTCCATGCCCCCCTCCTCCTCCCCCCCAAACCGGGTTCCTGGTACTGTGAGACAGCCGTGCTTACCACTGAGACAACATTCCCCCCCTCCCCCTGCCCCCAAACCAGGTCCCTGGTACTTTGAGACAGCCATGCTAACCACTGAGACTCCATGCCCCCTCCCCCTCCACCACAAACCGGGTCCCTGGTACTGTGGGACAGCTGTGCTAACCACTGAGACACCATTCCCCCTCCACCTCCACCCACACTGGGTCCCAGGTACTGTGGGACAGCCATGCTAACCACTGAGATACCATGCACCACCTCCCCTCCCCCCAAACCAGGTCCCTGGTACTTGAGACAGCCGTGCTAACCACTGAGACACCATGCCCCCCTCCCACTCCCCCCCAAGCAGTGTCCCTGGTACTGTGAGACAGCCGTGCTCACCACTGAGACACCAGCCCTGCTCCCCGACCCCACAAACCGGGTCCCTGGTACTGTGAGACAGCCGTGCTAACCACTGAGACATCGTGCCCCTCCCCCCTCCCCCAAAACTGGGGCCCTGGTACTGTGAGACAGCCGTGCGTACCACTGAGACACCATGCACCCCCTCCCACTCCCCCCAAACAGTGTCCCTGGTACTGTGAGACAGCCGTGCTAACCACTGAGACACCATGCCCCCTTCTCCCTCCCCCCAAACCGGGTCCCTGGTACTGGGAGACAGCCGTGCTAACTACTGAGACACCATGCACCTTCCCCCTTCCCCTGTCCCCCAATCAGGGTCCCTGGTACTGTGAAACAACCATGCTAACCACTGAGTCACCATTCCCCTGTCCCCGCCCCCTCCCCCGAAACGGAGTCACTGTGCACTGCAATACTGGGGAAAATGAAAATAAAAGTGATGAGCTTAGAGCTATGATGTTGTGGCCATAACAGAAATGTGGGTTTCTCAGGGGCAGGAATGGTTGCTGGATGTTCCAGGGTTTAGAACATTTCAAAAGAATAGGGAGGAGGTAAAAAGAGGAGGGGGTGTGGCACTGCTAATCAGAGAGGGTATCACAGCTACAGAAGTTACCATTATCGAGGAAGGTCTGCCTACTGAGTCAGTATGGGTGGAAATTAGGAACAGTAAGGCAGCAATCACCTCATTAGGGGTTAATTACAGGCCCCCCAATAGAAGCAGGGAGATTAAAGAAAGCATAGGTCAGCATATTTTGGAAAAGTGTGAATGGAATAGGGTAGTTGTAATGGGTGACTAACTTCCCCAATATTGATTGGAACCTCCTTCCAGCAGATGGTTTGGAAGGAGCTGTTTTTGTAAGGTGTGTTCAGGAGGGTTTCCTAACTCAGTATGTTGACAGGCCGACGAAGGGAAAGGACATTTTGGATTTGGTGCTCGGCAATGAGCTGGGGGAAGGGGTCAGATGTTGCAGTGGGAGAGCATTTTGGTGATAGTGAGCACAACTGCCTCATATTCTACATAGCTATGGAGAAGGAGAGAAGCAGGCACAATGGGAGGATATTTAGTTGGGGAAAAGGAAACTATGGTACTATCAGACTGCGTTGTGAAGCATGGACTGAGAGCAATTGTTCCATGGAAAGGGCACTATAGACACGTGGAGACGGTTTAAGGAACAGTTGTTGCGAGTGTGCACAAATGTGTTCCTTTGAGACAGGCAAGAAGGGGTAAGATAAAGGAACCTTAGGTGACAAGAGCGGAGGAGCTTCTCTTCAAAAAAAAGAAGGCAGCTTACATAAGGTGGAGGAAGGAAGGGTCTTGCTCAGCTCGAGAGGATTACAGGCAAGCGAGGAAGGAGCTCAAAAATGGTCTGAGGAGAACCAGGACGGGGCAGGAAAAATGCTTGGCAGGAAGGATTAGGGAGAATCTAAAGGCATTTTGCACATATCTGAGGAATAAGAGAATGATCAAAGAAAGGCTAGGGCCGATCAGGGATAGCATAGGGAACTTGTGTATAGAGTCTGAGGAGGTAGGGGAAGCCCTAAATGAGTTTTTTGCTTCTGTCTTTACGAAAGAAAAGGACCTTGTTGTGAATGAAACCATTGAGGAGCAGGTAATCATGCAGCAACAGATAAATTGAGAACGCGGATGTGTTGAAAATTTTGACAAACATTAATATTAACAAGTCGCCAGGGCCAGACCGGATTTGTCCTCGGCTGCTATGGGAAGCGAGAAATGTGATTGCTTCTCCACTTGCGAAGATCTTTGCATCCTCGCTCTCCACTGGATTCGTACCAGAGGACTGGAGGGAGACAAATGTAATTCCTCTCTTCAAGAAAGGAAATAGGGTAATCCCCGGAAATTACAGACCAGTCAGTCTCACGTCTGTCATCTGCAAGGTGTTAGAAAGGATTCTGAGGGATAGGATTTATGACCATCAGGAAGAGCATGGCTTGATTAAAGGCAGTTCAGCACGGCTTTGTGAGGGGCAGGTCATGCCTCACAAATCTTATTGAGTTCTTTGAGGATGTTACTAGACAAGTTGATGAGGGTCGAGCTCATGTTGTGTATCTGGACTTCAGTTAGGCATTTGATAAGGTTCCCCATGGTAGGCTCGTTCAGAAGGTCAGGAGGAATGGGATACAGGGAAATTTAGCTGTCTGGATACAGAATTGGCTGGTCGACAGAAAACAGCGAGTGGTAGTGAAAGGAAAATATTCTGCCTGGAAGTCAGTGGTGAGTGGTGTTCCACGGGCTCTGTTCTTAGGCCTCTACTCTTTGTAATTTTTATTAATGACTTGCATTAGGAGATTGAAGGATGGGTTTGCAAGTTTGCAGAGGACACAACGGTTGGAGGTATCATTGACAGTACACAGGACTGTAGTAGGCTGCAGCAGGCTTTTGCCCGAAACGTCGATTTTGCCTGTCCTCGGATGCTGCCTGAATTGCTGTGCTCTTCCAGCACCACTGATCCAGAATGCAGCATGACATTGCCAGGATGCAGAGATGGGCTGAGAGGTGGTAGATGGAATTCAAACTGGATAAATGCGAGGTGATGCATTTTGCAAGATCGAACTTGAAAGTTGAGTACAGGATTAAAGGCAGGATTCTTGGCAGTGTGGAGTAACAGCGGGATCTGTCCACCCAGGTGGACAGGGTTGTTAAGAAATCATCTGGTGTTTTGGCTTTCATTAACAGGGGGATTGAGTTTAAGAGTCGTGAGATCTTGTTGCAGCTCTATAAAACTTTGATTAGACCGCACTTGGAATACTGTGTCCAGTTCTGGTCGCCCTATTATAGGAAAGATGTGGATACTTTGGAGAGGGTTCAGAGGAGGTTTACCAGGATGCTGCCTGGACTGGAGGGCTTATCATACGAAGAGAGGTTGACTGAGCTCGGACCTTTTCGATGGAAAAAATAAGGAAGAGAGGGGACCTAATTGAAGTGTACAAGATAATGAGAGGCATAGATAGAGTTGATAGCCAGAAACCTTTTCCCAGGGCAGCAATTGTTAACACGAGGGGTCACAGTTTTAAGCTGTTTGGCGGAAAGTATAGAGCAGATGTCAGAGGCGGGTTCTTTACACAGAGAGTTGTGAGAGCATGGAATGCGTTGCCAGCAGCAGTTGTGGAAGCAAGGTCATTGGGGATATTGAACAGACTGCTGGACATGCATATGGTCACAGAAATTTGAGAGTTCGTACATTAGGTTTACCTCACATGAGGATCAATGGTCGGCACAACATCATGGGGTGAAGGGCCTGTTCTGTGCTGTACTGTTCTATGGTCTATGTTCTAAACAGTAAACAGTGACAAAACGCCACAGATGAGTCAGGATCTGGAGGTAGACACAGAGGCAGCATATTGAGTCTGATATGATCCTCTTCATAAAAACTCATATTGGAATCAAAAAGTTAATTGTGTTTCACTCTGCTCAGAACCTGCAAATGTTTTCCTGCACTTTCAACTTAGTTACTCTTCTGGACAGTGGATATTTGTCTGATCTGAAAGGGAACAGCGAAGCTGGCATTTCTGTTGACGCTCAAGAACTTGGTTATGGTTTTTGATGAAAAATGAAAAACTATGTGCCTGACAGCTCCCCAAATACCGATAGTTTATTGCCATTGTCATAATGCCTTATGAAAATGTTGAACTTGGTGGTCATGACATCACATGATCAATCCTCTGAAAGTTGTTAACAGTTGTTGATCCCAGTTGTTAACAGTGTCTTATCATGCTCCTGATGTCACTGGCATCGTACTCATCCAGCAAGATCTTACCTTTCTGAGAGTTTCCATATATCTATGAAAACGTAAAATATCTTTGTATTTTAATAAGACATATTCATCCAGGGTTTTGGAAGGCACTAGCAAGGGCAGAGTTTATTTGTCATCCTCAATGGCTCTGGAATAAGTGACACAGAGTTGCCCTGTTTTACCTCTTCAATCCAAAGTGATGCAAATCCAGACAGAGCTGCTTGTAGGGGTATTCCAAGATTTTTAACAAATACTTGTGAAGGACCAGCAAATTAGTCCCTAGTCAGGATGACATGCAACTTGGAAGATACCTTTCAGAGACTGATTTTTCTCTTGTTCCCATTCCCAGTGCAGAATATTTTCTTAATCCCATTAATCACAGTTTTGCTCAGGGTCCTTGATTCCACCTTCAGTCAAGTCCTGCTTCGATTGAAAGGGAAGTCACTCTGATCTCACCTCAAATTACACGGGCAGATCAGTTGAAAGAATAAGGAGCAAAAGACAAGAACACTGTTTGTTGAAACAATGTCCTCACAATATTCAAAAGAAAATTGATGCGTGGTCTTCCTTAATGCATTATTTCAACATGGCATCACTTTTCAAACAATATTCTGAACGGTGGGTGTTTGTTCTTTTAATTTGCTTCCAATTCAGTGTAGAAACGAGAATGTGAATTGATCTTCTATAGTGTGTTTATAATCCATAATTTAATTCAATCTTTATCATCATTGCTCTAGCTCTTTGAAACAAAAATAATGAATGAGCTTGTGTCCATCCTGCAGATGAAAAAGTTCTTTCAGCTCTGACTATTGCAGCGAATGTTGTAAAGAATAAGCTGCAGGCCCACGTGAAATGAAAATACTGCAGGGCAAGGTGCCAACGCTAGTCCAAGATTAATTATGTCCAAGCATTATGAATAATACATGCAGAGAGCGAAGGTTCAAAGTAGAATTCAGCTCCATGTCCAAAATACTGTTTGTGGCTCCCTCCAAAAGACCACAACTGATTCACGGTGTAAATTCACCAAAATAGGAAAAACAAGAGAGTGGAATTCCCAATTCTGCAATCACATCGGTAGAACAGGAAGAAAATCAAGGTTTGTTTCTGAAATTCATAAAATGTGATGATAAGAATGTGGGATATGGGGAGGGGGGAGGATGTTAGAGGTTGATAAACAATGTTGGACGATGGTAAACAATGTTGTAGATGACACAGTTTATCCAGGTGGGTCACAGTGAGCAGGAACGTGTTGGTTATAAGAGGGTACAAACAGATTTTCAGATGGCCAGATGAATGACTGATAAAAGGTAACACTGAAATAGGTGAGATGCTGCACTTTGGAAGATGTAACAAGACAAGGAAGAACACAAACCATGAATATAGGTTATATTTGCTTTTGGAGCAGAGAAAGGTGAGGGGTGAACCTGACAGAGGTGTATTATCGCATGAGAGGTATGGGATGAGTGAACAGACAACAATTATTCCCCTTAGTCAAAGGGTCAAAAACAATGGGAAATACGTTTGAAGTCAAAGACAATATACTAACAGAGGATTTGTGAAATCTGTTTCGAACCCAGAGCATGATATGTGTTAAAAATGCGTTGCCTGGGAGGATGGCTCAGGAAGGTAACCTCACAAACATTATAAAACACTTGTATCAGCACTGGGTGGTGCAGACTCGACGGGCCTTGTCTTTATTACATGATTCCATGTGGTGGCAGCCATGAAATGTCTGATATATTCTGAAGCAGCGACCAATTGGACTTGGTATGTTCCAATGAACTGTGCTCAGTAAGTGGTGAGATTACAAACAAGCATCATCCCATGGAGTATCAGCACTTACTAAACCTAGGACAGCCCAGCCATCTCTGAAATCATCCTGGATAATTCACATGCTCAGTGCAAGAATCGTCCAACAACAGCATCAACATTATTCCAGCTGTTTGACACCATTATTTTAAGTTCACCAATAACATAGAAACAGACTTCGCTTCATTATTATATAGACTTCTCATGTAAGGTTATTATTTCTCTGAAGACTAATAAATTCCTTCCCATATATTCGTATTGACAAAGAGTCTGTTATCCTGCGAGCTGTTCCTCACCAGTAATATTTACTCCCAGTTAAACCGACACATGAGATGCACTGCTGGCACTCCCTCCCAACAGCCAC
This sequence comes from Chiloscyllium plagiosum, assembly GCF_037043375.1. Lineage (NCBI taxonomy): Eukaryota > Metazoa > Chordata > Chondrichthyes > Orectolobiformes > Hemiscylliidae > Chiloscyllium > Chiloscyllium plagiosum. The sequence goes on along the minus strand of NW_028270188.1, from coordinate 1,890,652 downwards.
TTGGATGGACCAACATCAACTGGACTGGAACTTCTCAAGGGCAATTAATGCTGGTCTGGCTCCATTAAAATCCCAAATGAACTAAAAAGACAATCCGATTTTCCAATAATTATTAAACAACAAGGGCATTTTGTTGATCTGAAGAGTTTGTCGCTGTCTTTGAAATTGTGAGAACTGTGTTATTTTATTTTCAGTATCTAAAGACAACAGAAATGTAAAAACTAGCATCAGGAGTAAGGAATCAAAACAACTCCATCATGTGATAAGGTCGTGGATGATCTGATTGTGACCTCAATCGCACATTCCTCATTTGCCCTTACAATGTTCGTGGATCATTCTTCGTCAAGAATCTGCCTGCCTCTGCCTTAGGAATATTCAATGCCTTATCCTCCATCGCTATCTGGGAAGAGAATTGTACAAAGACACAACAACCTGAGAGAATGACACCAAATCACCATCTTCTTAACAGAGACATTTTTCTGTTTTACTCTCCATCCACTCATGGTAATCTCTCACACAAGCTGAAATATTGATTTAAAATTCAACTTGAAAGACTACTTGGAATATTTTGAGGTTAAGCAAGACCACATGTTGTTCGCCTAAACCCCAGCAGATCCAGAGCCAGTCATTTCAAGATTTCCTCCTGAAATGAACGCTCCTCCCAGGAGTCAGCTGAGTGAATCTTCTCTGGATTGCATTTCATATCATTATGGCCATCGCTCTCTCGATGTGATTACACCACTACATTGTAAATCTGTACAAAATCGTCCCAACTTTTAAATGTATTCTGTTTCAGAAAGTTTCAACATTTGTCTTACCTCCCGAAAACCTTGATGTACATGTATTTTTTTTTATTTTGTAATCCAAGTGCCTGGTTCCTCTGTGCCTAAAGCCAATCTCTCCACTGAAATAAGACATTACGTTTCCATTCATCCCGCCAATATCTTATAGCACAGACACATTTGTCCTACTATGTTCCATACACCAATACTTGCCTGTTCACTTGACCCACCTTAATCTCCTTATAGACTCATGTCCTCTTCATATCTTCCTTCTCGAACAGTTTCAAGTTTTTTTTTTAGATTAGTTACAGTGTGAAGACAGGCCCTTCGGCCCAAAACGTCCACACCGACCCGCCGAAGCGCAACTCACCCAGACCTATTCCACCTACATTTACCCCTTCACCTAACACTACGGGCAATTTAGCATGGCCAATTCACCTAACCTGCACATTTTTGGACTGTGGGAGGAAACCGGAGCACCAGGAGGAAACCCACGCTGAAGTTTGTATTCTTCCGTAATAAAGACAGAATATTTGACCAAAGAAATACACTGTGGCCATATTGCAAAGTAATTGACAATGAAATATTGTTACTTCATGTCTAAACTATAAATCTGAGACAATGCTAAAGTGTTTTGCAGTCGCATCACTCAGTTCCATTACTTAAAATAGAGTCAGATGGTGCGGAATGTGTCTGGGTAGAATTGAGGAACCATAAAGGTGAAAACCCGTGGTTGGAGTTATGTACAGGTCGACAAATCGTAGTCAGAAGCTGGGGCGCATGACAGACGAGGAGATAGAAACGATATGTAGAAAAGGCAAAGTTACAGTGACTGGGGGGATTTCAATATGCAGGTGGACTGGGAAAATCAGCGATAGTGGTTTGCAAGGAAAGGAATTTGTGGAATGTCTACAAGATGGCTTTTTGGAGCAGCTTATGGTGCAGGCAACAAGGGAACTGGCAATATTGGATTTAGAGCTGTGCAGTGAGGCAGACTTGATAAGGAAGGTTAAGGTGAAGGAACCTTCGGAGGCAGTGATCTTACTATGATTGAACCTACTCTTCAATTTTAGAGGGAGAACGTAGAATCGGAGTTAATATTACAGCTAACTAAAGACACCTTCAAAGACACAAGGGAGGAGCTGGATAGAATTGACTGGGAGAGGAGCCGAGCATGAAAGACAGTGGAACAATAATGGCGGGAGTTTCTCAGAGCAAGTTTGGAGTCACAGCAGAGATTTATCCCGAGGTAAAAGATGCATTGTACAGCGAGGATGAGGCAACAATGGATGACTGGGACAGTCATGGCTGGCGGAAAAGGAAAATAAAAAGTAGATAACATAGCAAAAACAGTGCGAAACCAGAAGATTTGGAAGCTTCAAAGATGAACAGATGGCAACAAAATAAGAAATAAGGACGGAGAAGATTAAATATAAGGTTAAGCTATCCAGTGATATATAGGACAACTGTAAGAGTTTCTTTAGACAAATAAAAGGCAAAAGAGAAGCAGAAGTGGATATTGGGGCACTGGAAAATGACGCTGGAGAGATAGTCGTGTGGAACAAATAATAGATGAGAAACTGAATAACTATTACGAGAGTGGGCAAAGAAGTGGCAGATGGAGTACAACTTGGGAAAGTGCGAGATGATGCACATTAGTAGGAATAATACAGACATAGACTACTTTGTAAGTGGAGAGAAAAATCAGAAGGCTGAAGTACAAAGAGAGTTGTGAGTCGCAGTTCAGGATTGTCTCTCGATAAACTTGCAGGTTGGGTCAGCAATTAGGAAGGTGTTGTATCTGGTGCACAGTGTGATTGAAATCTTATATTCAGCAAAAGAACCGAGTTAACTCTTACAAACAATATTTGTTTATTGATCACAATTAATATAGAACAATAAAACGTATTATAACGCAATGATAAACGTTTCACATTATCTTATGCTTTAACTTAACTTTGGATGATCACAAACCACCCCACTAGAAGTTTACCGGGCTCGACTTGGTGATGTCTTCTTGTTCTTCTGATGATCTTGGAGGTGTCTTCTCTTTCCCTGGTTATTCTCCAGTTACTGCACTGTGTGGGGATTTGTGGTGATTCTTATCCTTCCAAGTCTTCACGCCCTTTTTGGAAGGTAAGGAGGATCTGTCAATGGAATGATTAGCTTCATTTACCCTGATCAATCAGACTCAATCATGGGTTGGCTCAAGGGCAACATTCCATTGTCCTATTCAGGTCCAACTTCAGGTGAGTATTACAGGATCTGTAGTTTCAGGTTTATTTGCAAACGGTCTGTGAGTATCTGCAGCCTGTCTGTATTCTGCACCATGTGGATTAGCACAGAGACTTTAGTCAAAGCTGGGGTCCATTTCACAGCATGCTTTAATAATTGTTCACTTTTGTAACTCCATGGTAAATTTATTATTGCCCGTTGTAAGATTATTCTTTCAGGTGGCCCGTCCGGTCAGAAAGGCCTTCAGCCTGAGAGTGGTGAATCTATAATAAAGATGGCAGTTTTCTTACCTAAAGAACATTAGTGAACCAGGTGGGTTTTTCTTGGCAATCGATTCATAACCATCATCAGTCTCTTAATTCCAGATTTGAATTCAAGCTCCCCTACTTGCTGTGGCAGGATTTGGACCCAGGTCACCAGAACATTATCTGGGCTTATCACATAAGAATTCAGTTATAACACCATGAGGCCACTGACTTGCCCAATCCTCCGTAGTGTGACTAACGTGTGCAGTATGACATGCACTAGGATTAGCCTTCATGTTATCCTTGACTTCCTTATCAAGATATGGATGATTTTTTTGTTCTGTTATGCAACTCCTGTTCGGCCTTCAGTGTCTCCTTAATTATTTGCCAAATTTCTTCATCTGCCTGCCTTTGACTATTCTTTTCTCCCACCTCCACCCACCCCCCAGTCCACCCAGGCCAAATCCTTCCTTAGGCCAGTATAATTACCTAACACTAAAACTCTCATGTATGACTCAGTCTTCACTCTTTCAATATGAATGCAAAACTCCAGCATGTTGTGTTTACTCCTTCCAAGGCAAAGCTCATCCACCAATCCTTTCTTGTTACATAATATCAAATCTAAATTAGCCCATTCTCTGGTTGGTTCCATGCCATCCTGCTCTCAGAAATAATCTCTCATACACTCCATGAATTTTCATTCGAGGATATCACTGTCAAGTTGATTAATTGAGTCAATTTGCATGTTCAAAACACCCATAGTTAAAATTGTGCCCCTGTTACAAGCCCTTACAATATTCTATCTCAGAAGTACTTTGGGGGGACAGAGGCTGAAAATTCCTCTTCCCAAGATGTTTCTTCTCTTGCTTTTTATTTGCACCGAGATGGATTTCAAATATTTTTTGGCACAAAACAGTTTGAAAAGGTCTGAGTTCCCACTCGCACGAACAAATGTTAATTTACTTTACACGAACCACATTTCACAGTAAATATTGAGGAATTAAGAGGGCTAAAAGTGGTCATGAGATATCTTTAGCAAACAGGGTTGAGGAAAATCCCAAAGACTACGTTTCATATATAAGCAACAAGAGGGTAACTCGAGAACTATTTGGCCCACACAAGACAACGGAAGAAAGTTATGCATGGAGTCAGAAAGTTATGCATGGTGAGATACTTAGCGAATACTTTGCATCTGTATTCACCAAGGAGAGGGACATGATGGATGTTGAGGTTAGGGATAGATCTTTGCGTACTCTGGGTCAAGTCGACATAAAGAGGGCGGAAGTGTTGGATATTCTAAAAGGTAGAAATGTAGACAAGCTCCCAGGTCTGGATGAGATCTACCACAGGTTACTGAGGGATGTGAGCGAGGAAATAACTGGGGCTTTAACAAATATCTTTGCAGGACCCTTGTACATGGGTGAGGTCCCGGAGGACTGGAGCATTGCTAATGCTGTCTCCTTGTTTAAGAAGGATAGCGGGAATTATCCAGGTATTTATAGACTGGCGAGCCTCAGATCAGTGGTAGGGAAGCTTCTGGAGAAGATACTGAGGGACTTGAGTAAGGTGTTTTATTAGGTTCTCCAGAGTAGGCTGATGGAGAAGGTGATGCCGTATGGAGTCCAGGATGTTTTATCTAGATGGATAGAGAACTGGCTGGCCAACAGGAGACAGAGAGTAGTAGTGGAAGGGGATTTCTCAAAATGGAGACCTATGACTAGTGGTATGCAACACCGATCTGCGCTGGGACCACTGTTGTTTGAGATATATATCAAAGATTTGGAGGAAGGTATCGGTTGCCTGATTAGCAATTTTGCAGATGACACCAAGATTGGTGGAGTAGCAGATAGTGAAGAGGAATGTCAAAGAATGCTGCAGAATATAGATAGATTGGAGAGATGGGCACAGAAATGGCAAATGGAGTTCAGACTGTGCAAATGTGAGGCGATGCATTTTGGAAGATCCAGTTCAAGAGCAACAATACAGTAAACGGGAAAGTCTTGGGGAAAATTGACATATAGTGAGACCTGGGTCCATTGTTTCCTGAAGGTGGCAACGCAGGTCAGTAAACTGGTCAAGGAAACATAAGGCATGCTTTCCTTCATTGGATCAGCTGTTGCTTCCAAACGTTGGCAGGTCATGTTACAGTTGCATAGGACTTTGGTTTCACCGCATTTGAAATACTGCATATATTTCTGGTCACCACATTACCAAAAGGATGTGGATGCTTTGAATAGAGTGCAGAGTAGGTTCACCAGGATGTTGCCCGGTATGGAGGGTGCTGGTTATGAAGAAAGATTGAGTAGATTAGGATTATTTTAATTATAAAGACAAAGGTTGAGGGGGACCTGATTGAGGTCTACCAAATCAAGAGAGATATAGACAGGGTGGATAGCAAGAAGCTTTTCCCCAGATTTTGGAACTCAATTACTAGGCGTCATGAGTTCAAAGTGAGAGGGGAAGGGTTTAGGGTAGATATATGTGGGAAGTTCTTTACACATATGGTGGTGGCAGCCTGGAACGTGTTACCAGCAGAGGAGATCGGGGCAGGTACAATAGCGTTATCTAAGATGTATCTGACAGATACATGAATGGGCAGGGAGCAGAGGGATACATTCTCTTAGAAAATAGGTGGCACGTTTAGAAAATAGGAAGATCTGGATCAGCACAGGCTGGGAGGGCCGAATGGTCTGTTCCTGTGTTGGAATGTTCTTTGTTCTTTATCATTCATTCTAAAAATAGCAAGATTTCAACTATTGTATGCTACAATTTAATGATATAAACCATTTATTTGACAGTACATATCAAATTATTGTTATTTCTAAATTACAGTCACAGAGTCAAAGAGATGTACAGCATGGTACAGTTCCTTCAGTCCAACCCGTCCATGCCGACCAGATAACACAAACCAATCTCGTCCCACCTGCCAGCACTCAGCCCATATCCCTCTAAATCCTTTCTATTCATATACCTATCCAGACACCATCTAAATGTTGCAATTGTACTTACTTCCACCACTTCCTCTGGCAGCTCATTCCACACACAAACCACCCTCTGTGTGAAAAGGTTGCACCTTGCAGATCTTTTATATTTTTCCTTCCCAACCTAAACCTATGCCCTCTAGTTCTGGACTCCCCCCCACACCAGGGAAAAGACCTTGTCTATCTCCCAATTCATGGCCCTCATGATTTTATAAACCTCTTTAAGGTCACCCCTCAGTCTCCAACGTTCCAAGGAAAATAGCCATAGCCCATTCAACCACCAGCTATAGCTCAAGCCCTCCAAACTTGGCAACATCCTTGTAAATCTTCTTAGAACACTTTCAAGATTCACAACATCCTACCGATATGAAGGGGAACAGAATTGCGCGCAATATTCCAAACGTCGCCTAACCAATGTCCTGTACAGCTGCAACATGACCTCGCAACTCCTGTACTCAATGCTCTGACCAATTAAGGAAAGCATACCAAATGCCTTCTTCACAAACCTACTTATCTGTTTCTCTACTTTCAAGGAACAATGAACCTGCACTCCAAAGTCTCTTTGTTCAGCAACACTCCATTGGACCTCACCATTAAGAGTATTAGTCCTGCTAAGATTTGCTTTCCCAAAATGCAGCATCTCATATTTATCTAAATTAAACTCCATCTGCCACTCCTCAGCCCATTGGCCCATATGATCAAGATCCTCTTGTAATCTGAGGTAACCTTCTTCAATGTCCAGTATACCTCCAATGCTGGTGTCATCAGCAAATTTGCTAACTATACCTCTTATACTCACATGCAAATCATTTATATAAATGACAAAAAGTAGTGGACCCAGCACCCATCCTTGTGATATTCCACTGGTCACATGCCTCCAATCTGAAAAACAACACTCCACCACCAGCCTCTATCTTCTACCTTTCGCTAGTTCTGTATCCAACTGGCTAGTTCTCCCTGTACTCCAATGAAATCTAACCTTGCTCACCAGTCTCCCATGGGGAACCTTATCGAATGCCTTACTGAAGTCCACATAGATCACGTCCACCGCTCTGCTCTCATCAATCATCTTTGTTACTTCTGCAAAAAAATCAATCAAGTTAGTGAGACATCATTTTTCACACACAAAGCCATGTTGACTATCCCTAATCAGTCTTTGCCTTTCCAAATACATGTTCATCCTGTCCCTCAGGATTCCCTGCAACAACATGCCTTCCACTGACGTCAGTGTCACTGGTCTATAGTTCCTGGCTTGTCCTTACCACTTTTCTTAAACTTTGGCACCACGTTCGCCAACCTCCAGTCTTCTGGCACTTCACCTGTGGCTATCAATGGTACAAGTATCTCAGCAAGAAGCCCAGCAATCAGTTCTCTAGCTTCCCACAGAGTTCTAGGCTACACCTGATCGATCGGGTCCTGGGGAATTATCCATTTTTATGCATTTCAAGACATCAGCAATTCCTCCTCTGTGATATGAACATTTTTTAAGATGTCACCATCTATTTCTCTGTATATCTACATCGCCCATGTCCTTCTCCTGAGTAAACACTGATACAAAATACTCATTTAGTATCTCCCCTAACTCCTGCAGCTCCACACAAAGGCTGTCTTGTTGAACTTTGAGAGCTCTATTGTCTCCCTATTTACGCTTTTGTCGTCAATGTATTTGTAAAGTCCTTTTGGATTCTCCCTAAATCTATTTGCCAAAACTATCTCATGTCCCCTTTTTGATTTCCTGACTTCCCTCTCTAGTACACTCCTCCTGTCTTTATACTCTTCTAAAGAGTCACTCGATCAATCACGCCTGTACCTGTCATATGCTTCCTCTTTTTTCTTAACCAGACCCTCAATTTTATTAGTCATTCAGCATTCTCTATACCTACCAGCCTTTCCTTTCATCCTAACAGGAATATATTGGCTCTGGACTCTCATTATCTCATTTCTGAAGGCTTTCCATTTTCCAGCCATCCCCTCCCTGCGAACATCTGCTGCCATCAGCTTTTGAAAGTTATTGCCTAATGCCATCAAAACTGGCATTTCTCCAATTTAGAACATGAACATTTACATCTAGTCTATCCCTTTCCATCATTATTTTAAAACTAATTGAATTGTTGGCAAATAGCTGAAGCTCACATATTTCAGGTGAGAAATTAAATCGATTGATTATATTTAAGTGTGTAAGAGTTGTAAGTCTATTTGATTTTTCAATCATTTGTTCAATCTGAATATGTAATCAGTTAGAGGTCATTCCCTTTGTAACTGATAGAGCGACAATGTATGTATTTGAATACTGAGATTCAATGTGTAATTGTGATCACCAAAATAGCCAGACATGTTTGCTTTCAATACAAAACAAAATGTGATTCCTTACTTTTGTATAATAAAAGGTTTTTCGTATTTATATTTTAATTCCATCAATATAGAATCAACTTAATTGTTTCAGAGATGATGCAGTTATTGTTCAGTTGAATAATTGTAGCTCATATCTTATTATTGCACAATTCACAAACATGGCAAACTCCTGATCATTGTTCAGATCTGTAAACTCATGACTTTACATCATGACCAACATTAAAAGTGGATTCCAAAAGGCCTGAATTCGGGTACAGTGCTACTGGACCTCACAGCTGCCTGTGGCACTGAGTGAGACACTTGGCCTGCTCCTGAATCTGACCAGACAGTTTCCAAACTGGGTCAGGGCAGTCATTCAAACATTCTCTGACAGAGAATCATTTGGTATCCACCTTGAGCAGGAGGAAACGAGCCAACAGGTTATCACTGCTCTCAGTGTAGGTACAAATGCTGTCTAAATTAGATACCAATGACTGACCAGGAACCATGCCACATAAATTCATCATCAGTTAGAGCCTGGCCCAGGGAGCAGATGTATGGACATGGAGTGTCATAATCACATCGCAAACGTTACTTATGGTGATGACATCTGACATGACCTCCAGATTCCATACATCTGCGCCCTGGACCAGACACTGGGTGAAAACGTTCACAATTGACAGTCTATTGCAGCATCTTGTGTCTCACAGTGAACCCTCTGAAACTATATCCACTAAATGTACTTTCACATTAACCAGGATCAAAATAAAATTGTACATGCCTGTGGATGCTCAGATACTAATTATAGGTCATCCAACAGAATGTAGCTGAAGAAACCAGGAGCAAACGGCAAGCCAAGAATCGTTTTAATAACTGAACTTGGTGGATTTTGTCTGGTCTTGGAAACCTCACATATTGTGCTGACATTCAGGTGAATGGAACAAAGCACATCAAAACTGGAAGTCTTGGTCTAACGCCCCACCCCAGATTCCTGACCTCACACACCTCACTCCCTCACCCGCCTCACTTCCTCCCACATTCACCAACCGACGAGAAGCCACAAACTGAGTGAAACTTGGAACATAGAACAGTACAGCACAGTGCAGGCGCTTCAGCTCTCAATGTTTTGGCAGCCTTTTATCCTACTCTAAAATCAGACTAACCTACATAACCTTCAATGTACTAACTTCCATGTGCCTATCCAAGAGTCTTCTTAAGTATCTCTAATGTATCTAACTCTACTACCACCACTGGCGGTGCATTACGCCCCTACCATATCTGTGTAAAGAACCTATCTCTGACAGTCCCCGAAACCTTTCTCCAATCACCTTAAAATTATGCCCCTTGTTGATAGCCACTTCTGCCATGAGAAAAGACTTTGGCTATCCAATCTATCTATGTCTCTCAACATCTTGTACACCTCTATCAAGTCACCTCTCATCCTTCTTCGCTCCAGGGAGAAAAGCCCCAGCTCCCTCAAACTTTCTCCCTAAGACGTGTCCCCCAGTCCTGGCAGCATCCTGGTAAATCTCCTCTGCACACTGTCTGAGGCTTCCACATGTTTCCTATACTGAGGCAACCAGATCTGAACACAATACTCCTAGTGTGGTTGAACCACAGCTTTATTGACCTAACCATTAACCTCGCCGCTCTTAAACACAATCCCCCATAATGAAAGCCAACACACCATACATCTCCTTAACAACCTTATCAACGTCGGTGGCAACACTGAGGAAACTATGGACCTGGACCCCATGATCCCTGTGTTGCTCCACACTGCCAAGAAGTCTGCCTTTAACCCTGTATCCTGTATGCAAATGCAACCTTTCCAAATTAAATCAATTCATACTTTTAACGGTTAAAATCTATCTGCCACTTATCAGCCCAGCTCTGTATCCTGTCAATGTCCTGTTGCAAACTACAACAACCCACCACACTGTCCAGAACTCCATCAACCTTCATGTCATCGGCAAACGTTCAAACTCACATTCCACTTCCTCATCAAAGTCATTTATAAAAATCACAAAGAGCACAGGCCCACAGGCCCATGTGGAACGCCACTGCTCACTGAGCTCCAGGCTGAATACGTTCCATCTGCTACCACCCTCTGTCTTCTATGGGCCAGCCACGCCCGTATGCAGAGAGCCAAATTTCCCTGTGTCCCATGCCTTCTTACCTTCTGAATGAGCCCACAACAGGGAACCTTATCAAACGCCTTCTAAAATTCGTGTTCACCACATCTATTGGTCTATCTTCATCAACATATTTTTTCACATCTTCAAAGAATTCAATAAGGTTTGTGAGTCATGACCTGCTCTTCAAAAAGCCATGCTGACTACCTCTGATTATATTATGTTTTTCTTTTTAAGTAAGTGTAAATCCTGTCTCTCAGAATCGTCTCCAATACTTTGCCCTCCACTGGTGTAAGACTGACTGTTCTATCGTTCACACGGTTATCCCTATTCCCTTCCCTGAACAAGGGGATAACATTTGCCACCCCCAAACATCTGGCACTACTCCAGTGAACAGTGAAGACGCATATATTATTACCAAAGTCACACCAATCTCTTCCATCACCACCTGGAGCAACCTTGTGTATACCCCATCTGGCCCAGGGGATTTATCCATCCTTATGTTTGTAATTACATCTTCTGTATCTCCCCTCAACCTGTCTACACCCTGTCCCACCAATTGATTGACTGCTTTCCTTTTCAGTGCTATATACAGTGCTGCCTTGCTGAGCAAATATGGTTCCCAACGTCCTGCAAATCACGGAATCAAATAAAAAGGAATGCACCAATGCCTTCCTGATTAAGAGTAGAACTATCGACTCTCTTGCTCCTCGGATGCTGCCTGACCTGCTGTGCTTTTCCAGCACCACACTTTTCGACTCTGATCTCTATCAACTGCAGTCCTCACTTTCTCCATTACTGAGGGCTGTCCCCTCTGCACACTGAGGGGTAGAATTAACCATCAGAAACTCATTGTATATGGAGCTGACTGCTCAGTTCTGGAAAGTTGCACTTGATGAATACATTCTTTTTTAAAAAAGAAATTACAATTCAACAAATATTCATTCAGTCCCAGAGTTACAATGTTGGTTCATGGTTTGGGCAGCCTGTTAACAAATAGTGAATGATTGAGGAACTCCAATACACACAGTATTCCAGGTGTTATATTCCAGCTTACATTAATGCTGGGAGTATTATCAGACTGACTGTTGTGACAATGGCATGAGTCGACATGTGGAAGTGGAATATTTTTGCCATCACAGAGTCGTATTTGAGGGAGGTCAGGGCTAACAACTCAGTATTCTGTTGTACTGGAACTATAGTCAGGACAGGAGAGGGTGTTAAAGAGGCGATGGTATTGCATTATTAATTAAAGAACAGTTACTGCAGTAAGGAGGGACGATATCTTGGGCGTGTCTTCAAATACGGCATTATGAATCGAGGTGAGGTTCCAAACGATGACAGGCACACTGCTGGGGATATCTTATAGAGCCCCAGTAAGATGGAAATGCAGGAGCAAATATATAGCCAATTCACTGAGGTGTGTAAAAACCAATTCACTGAGGTGTGAAGGAAACCAGGCTGGAGATGTTACAAGATAGGAAAGCAAAGCTGGAGATGTTACAGGGAGAGAGGAACGCAATGTTTGAGATGTTACAGGGAGAAAGGAAAGTTAGGCTGGAGATAGTATAGAGAGATAGGAAAGCAAGGCCAGAGATGTTACAGAGAGATAGGAAAGCAAAGCTGGAGATGTTACAGGGAGAGAGGAAAGCAAGGCCGGCGATGTTCCAGAGAGAGAGGATAGCAAGGCCAGAGATGTCACAGAGAGATAGGAAAACAATGTTGGAGATGTTACAGACAGAGAAGAAAGCAGGGCTGGAAATGTACAGAAAGAGGAAAACAAGGCAGGAGGTGTTACAGAGAGAGGAAAGCAAGACTGAAGATCTTACAGAGAGAGAGGAAAGCAAGGCTGGAGATGTTACAGAGAGAGGAAACCAAGGCGAGAGATGTTACAAGGAGAGAGGAAAGCAAGGCTGGAGATGTTACAGAGAGAGGAAAACAAGGCTGGATATGTTACAGAGATAGGAAAGCAAGGCTGGAGATGTTACAGAGAGAGGAAAGCAAGGCTGGGGATGTTACAGAGAGGAAAGCAAGGCTGGCGATGTTACAGTCAGGGGAAAGCAATGCTGGAGATGTTACAGAGAGAGGAAAGCCAGCTGGAGATGTTACAGTGAGAGGAAAACAATGTTGGAGATGTTACAGCGACAGGATAGCAAGGTAGGAGATGTTACAGAGAGAGGGAAGCCAGGCTGGAGATGTTACAGTGAGAGGAAAACAATGTTGGAGATGTTACAGCGACAGGATAGCAAGGCCGGAGATGTTACAGAGAGAGGAAAGCCAGGCTGGGGATGTTACAGAGAAAGAGGAAAACAATGTTGGAGATGTTACAGAGAGAGGAAAGCAAGGCTGGAGATGTTACAGCGATAGGAGAGCAAGGCTGGAGATGTTGCAGAGAGAAGAAAGCAAGGCTGGGGATGTTACAGTCAGAGGAAAGCAATGCTGGATATGTTACAGCGATAGGAAAGCAAGGCTGGAGATGTAACAGAGAGAGGAAAGCAATGCTGAAGATGTTACAGAGAGAGGAAAGCAAGGCTGGAAATGTTATAGATAGAGAGGAAAGCAATGCTGAAGATGATACAGAGAGAGGAAAACTAGGTTGGAGATGTTACAGAGAAAAGAGAGCAAGGATGGAGATGTTACAGAGAGATTGGAAAACAATGTTGGAGATGTTACAGCGATAGGAAAGCAAGGCCAGAGATGTTACATAGAAAGGTAAACAATGTTGGAGATGTTACAGAGAGAGGAAAGCAAGGCTGGAGATGTTATAGAGAGGGAGGAAAGCAAGGCTGGAGATGTTACAGAGAGAGGAAAGCAATGCTGGAGATGTTACAGATAGAGGAAAGCAAGTCTGGAGATGTTACAGAGAGAAGAAAACAAGGCAGGAGGTGTTACAGAGAGAGAGGATAGCAAGGCCAGAGATGTTGCAGAGAGAGAGGAAAACAATGTTGGAGATGTTACAGCGACAGGAAAGCAAGGCTGGAGATGTTACAGAGAGAGAGGATAACAAGGCAAGAGATGTTGAAGTCAGAGAGGAAAACAATGTTGGAGATGTTACAGCGATAGGAAAGCAAGGACAGAGATGTTACAGAGAGATAGGAAAACAATTTTGGAGCTGTAACAGCGATAGGATAGCAAGGCAAGAGATGTAACAGAGAGAGAGAGGAAAACAATGTTGTAGATGTTGCAGCGAAAGGAAAGCAAGGCTGGAGATGTTGCAGAGATAGGAAAACAAGGCTGGAGATGTTACAGAGAGAGTAAAGCTAGGTTGGAGGTGTTACAGAGAGAGGAAAGCAAGGCTGGAGATGTTATAGAGAGAGGAAAGCAAGGCTGGAGATGTTACAGAGAGAGAGAAAAGCTAGGCTGGAGATGTTACAGTGAGAGGAAAACAATGTTGGAGATGTTACAGCGACAGGATAGCAAGGCCAGAGATGTTACAGAGAGAGAGGAAAACAATATTGGAGATGTTACAGCGATAGGAAAACAAGGCCAGAGATGTTACAGAGAGAGGAAAGCAATGTTGGAGATTTTACAGGGAGAGGAAAGCAAGGCTGGCGATGTTACAGAGATAGGAAAGCAAGGCTGGAGATGTAACAGAGAAAAGCAATGCTGGAGATGTTACAGCGACAGGATAGCAAGGCCAGAGATGTTACAGAGAGAGAGGAAAACAATGTTGGAGATGTTACAGAGAGAGGGAAAAAAGGCTGGAGTTGTTACAGAGATAGGAAAGCAAGGCAGGAGATGTTACAGAGAGAAGAAAGCAAGGCTGGAGATGTTACAGAGAGAGAGGATAGCAAGGCCAGAGATGTTACAGAGAGAGGTAAACAATGTTGGATATGTTACCGAGATAGGAAAGCAAGGCTGGAGATGTTACAGAGAGAGGAAAGCAATGCTGGATATATGGCAGAGAGAAGAAAGCAAGGCAGGGGATGTTACAGAGAGAGGAAAGCAATGCTGGAGATGTTACAGAGAGAGGATAGCAATGCTGGCGAAGTTACAGAGAGAGGAATGCAAGGCTGGAAATGTTATAGATAGAGAGGAAAGCAAGGCTGGAGATGTTACAGAGAGGAAAGCAATGCTGGAGATGTTACAGAGAGAGGAAAGCAAGGCTGTAAATGTTATAGATAGAGACGAAAGCAAGGCTGGAGATGTTACAGAGAGAGGAAAGCAATGCTGGAGATGCTACAGAGAGAGGAAAGCAAGTCTGGAGATGTTACAGAGAGAAGAAAACAAGGCAGGAGATGTTACAGAGAGAGAGGATAGCAAGGCCAGAGATGTTGCAGTGAGAGTGGAAAACAATGTTGGAGATGTTACAGCGATAGGAAAGCAAGACCAGAGATGTTACAGAGAGATAGGAAAACAATTTTGGAGTTGTTACAGCGATAGGAAAACAAGGCTGGAGATGTTGCAGAGATAGGAAAGCAAGGCTGGAGATGTTACAGAGAGAAGAAAGCTAGGTTGGAGATGTTACAGAGAGAGGAAAGCAAGGCTGGAGATGTTACAGAGAGAAGAAAACAAGGCAGGAGGTGTTACAGAGAGAGAGGATAGCAAGGCCAGAGATGTTGCAGTGAGAGAGGAAAACAATGTTGGAGATGTTACAGAGAGAGGAAAGCAAGGCTGGAGATGTTACAGAGAGAGGAAAGCTAGGTTGGAGATGTTACAGAGAGAGGAAAACAAGGCTGGAGTTGTTACAGAGAGAGGAAAGCAATGCTGGAGATGTTACAGAGAAAGGGGAAAACAACGTTGGAGATATTACAGAGAGAGGAATGCAAGGTAGGAGGTGTTAGAAATAGAGGAAAGCAAGGGTAGAGATGTTACAAGGAGAGACGAAAGCAAGGCTGGATATGTTACCGAGAGAGGAAAGCCAGGCTGGAGATGTTACAGAGAGAGGAAAACAATGTTGGAGATGTTACAGCGACAGGATTGCAAGGCTAGAGATGTTACAGAGAGAGAGGAAAACAATGTTGGAGATGTTACAGAGAGAGGAAAACAATGTTGGAGATGTTACAGCGACAGGATTGCAAGGCTAGAGATGTTACAGAGAGAGGAAAACAATGTTGGAGATGTTACAGCGCTAGGAAAACAAGGCCAGAGATGTTACAGACAGAAGAAAACAATGTTGGAGATTTTATGGAGATAGGAAAGCAAGGCTGGCGATGTTACAGAGATAGGAAAGCAAGGCTGGAGATGTTAGAGAGGAAATCAATGCTGGATATGTTACAGTGACAGGATAGCAAGGCCAGAGATGTTACAGAGATACAGGAAAACAATGTTGGAGATGTTACAGAGAGAGGAAAGCAAGGCTGGAAATGTTATCGTTAGAGAGGAAAGCAAGGCTGGAGATGTTACAGAGAGAGGAAGGCAAGGCTGGAGATGTTAGAGAGGAAATCAATGCTGGATATGTTACAGCGACAGGATAGCAAGGCCAGAGATGTTACAGACATACAGGAAAACAATGTTGGAGATGTTACAGAGAGAGGAAAGCAAGGTTGGAGATGTTACAGAGAGAGGAAAGCAAGGCTGGAGATGTTACAGAGAGAGGAAAGCTAGGTTGGAGATGTTACAGAGAGAAGAAAACTAGGTTGGAGATGTTACAGAGAGAGGAAAGCAAGGCTGGAGATGTTACAGAGAGAAGAAAACAAGGCAGGAGGTGTTACAGAGAGAGAGGATAGCAAGGCCAGAGATGTTGCAGTGAGAGAGGAAAACAATGTTGGAGATGTTACAGAGAGAGGAAAGCAAGGCTGGAGATGTTACAGAGAGAGGAAAGCTAGGTTGGAGATGTTACAGAGAGAGGAAAACAAGGCTGGAGTTGTTACAGAGAGAGGAAAGCAATGCTGGAGATGTTACAGAGAAAGGGGAAAACAACGTTGGAGATATTACAGAGAGAGGAATGCAAGGTAGGAGGTGTTAGAAATAGAGGAAAGCAAGGGTAGAGATGTTACAAGGAGAGACGAAAGCAAGGCTGGATATGTTACCGAGAGAGGAAAGCCAGGCTGGAGATGTTACAGAGAGAGGAAAACAATGTTGGAGATGTTACAGCGACAGGATTGCAAGGCTAGAGATGTTACAGAGAGAGAGGAAAACAATGTTGGAGATGTTACAGAGAGAGGAAAACAATGTTGGAGATGTTACAGCGACAGGATTGCAAGGCTAGAGATGTTACAGAGAGAGGAAAACAATGTTGGAGATGTTACAGCGCTAGGAAAACAAGGCCAGAGATGTTACAGACAGAAGAAAACAATGTTGGAGATTTTATGGAGATAGGAAAGCAAGGCTGGCGATGTTACAGAGATAGGAAAGCAAGGCTGGAGATGTTAGAGAGGAAATCAATGCTGGATATGTTACAGTGACAGGATAGCAAGGCCAGAGATGTTACAGAGATACAGGAAAACAATGTTGGAGATGTTACAGAGAGAGGAAAGCAAGGCTGGAAATGTTATCGTTAGAGAGGAAAGCAAGGCTGGAGATGTTACAGAGAGAGGAAGGCAAGGCTGGAGATGTTAGAGAGGAAATCAATGCTGGATATGTTACAGCGACAGGATAGCAAGGCCAGAGATGTTACAGAGATACAGGAAAACAATATTGGAGATGTTACAGAGAGAGGAAAGCAAGGCTGGAGATGTTACAGAGAGAGGAAGGCAAGGCTCGAGATGTTACAGAGAGAGAAGATAGCAAGGCCAGAGATGTTACAGAGAGAGGTAAACAATGTTGGATATGTTACAGAGATAGGACAGCATGGCCGGAGATGTTACAGCGATAGGAAAGCAAGGCTGGAAATGTTACAGAGAGAGGTAAACAATGTTGGATATGTTACAGAGATAGGACAGCATGGCCGGAGATGTTACAGCGATAGGAAAGCAAGGCTGGAAATGTTACAGAGAGAGGAAAGCAAGGCTGGAGATGTTAGAGAGGAAACCAATGCTGAATATGTTACAGCGACAGGATAGCAAGGCCAGAGATGTTACAGAGATACAGGAAAACAATGTTGGAGATGTTACAGAGAGAGGAAAGCAAGGTTGGAGATGTTACAGAGAGAGGAAGGCAAGGCTGGAGATGTTACAGAGAGAGGAAGGCAAGGCTGGAGATTTTACAGAGAGAGAGGATAGCAAGGCCAGAGATGTTACAGAGAGAGGTAAACAATGTTGGATATGTTACAGAGATAGGAAAGCATGGCCGGAGATGTTACAGCGATAGCAAAGCAAGGCTGGAGATGTTACAGAGAGAGGAAAGCAAGGTTGGAGATGTTACAGAGAGAGGAAAGCTAGGTTGGAGATGTTACAGAGAGAAGAAAACAAGGCTGGCGATGTTACAGTGATAGGAAAGGAAGGCTGGAGATGTTACAGAGAGAGAGGAAAGCAAGGCCAGAGATGTTACAGAGAGAGAGGAAAACAATGTTGGAGATGTTACAGCGATAGAAAAGCAAGGCCAGAGATGTTACAGAGAGATAGGAAAATAATTTTGGAGATGTTACGGCGGTTGGATAGCAAGGCCAGAGATGTTACAGATAGAGAGGATAGCAAGTCTGGAGATGTTACAGAGAGAGGAAAGCAAGGCTGGAGATGTTACAGAGAGAGGAAAGCTAGGTTGGAGATGTTACAGAGAGAAGAAAACAAGGCTAACGATGTTACAGTGATAGGAAAGCAAGGCTGGAGATGTTACAGAGAGAGAAAAACAATGTTGGAGATGTTACAGCGATAGGATAGCAAGCCTGGAGATGTTACAGAGATAGGAAAGCAAAGCTGGTGATGAAACAGGGAGAGAGGAAAGCAATGTTTGAGATGTTACAGGAAGAGAGGAAAGTAAGGCTGGAGATAGTATAGAGAGAGGAAAGCAAGGCTGTTACAGAGACAAAGGATAGCAAGGCAAGAGATGTTACAGAGAGATAGGAAAACAATGTTGGAGATGTTACAGAGAGAGAGGAAAGCAAGACTGAAGATGTTACAGAGAGAGGAAAGCAAGGCTGGATATGTTACTCAGTTTGGAAAGCAAGGCTGGATATGTTACAGAGAGAGGAAAGCAAGGCTGGAGATGTTACAGAGAGAGGAAAGCAAGGTTGGAGATGTAACAGAGAGAAGAAAACAAGGTTGGCGATGTTACAGTGATAGGAAAGCAAGGCTGGAGATGTTACAGAGAGAGAGGAAATCAATGCTGGAGATGTTACAGCGATAGAAAGGCAAGGCCGGAGATGTTACAGATAGAGAGGAAAGCAAGGCAGGAAATGTTATAGATAGAGAGGAAAGCAAGGCTGGAGATCTTAAAAGGAGAGGAAAGCAAGTTTTGAGATGTTACAGAGAGAAGAACACAAGGCTGGAGATGTTACAGCGATAGAAAGGCAAGGCTGGAGATGTTACAGACAGAGAGGAAAGCAAGGCAGGAAATGTTATAGATAGAGAGGAAAGCAAGGCTGGAGATGTTAAAGGGAGAGGAAAGCAAGCATTGAGATGTTACAGAGAGAAGAACACAAGGCTGGAGATGTTACAGTGATAGAAAAGCAAGCCTGGAGATGTTACATAAAGAGGAAAACAAGCCTGGACATGTTACAGAGATGCAAAAGCAATGCTGGAGGTGGTCGAGAGATAGCGTGGCCTGTGCATGCTAGAACATGTTATTGAGATATTTTATAATTCATTCACAGGATATGGGGAGAGGTGTAGCAGCTGGATATTAGAGAGATAGGAAGGGGTGCAGGGGCTGGCGGAATTTACAGTGAGAGGTGGGGCTGGAGTATGAGATAGAGATTATGGAGATACGGAGATACAAATGGATGTAGCGGCTGGAGGAGATGACAGGAAAAGATACAGAGATACACGTAGATAGTCTAAAAACGGAATTATGCAATGTCTTAATAGAGAAAATATTGCAGAAATCTGTGGAATAGACAAAGCACTTGGAGGAACTGAAGGAGTGAGACATGGACTGTCCAATCACATGAGTCATAGAGTGAGTGTCATACAGTACAGAAGAGGCCATTCGATTGATAGTGACAAAAATTAAAAGCAGTGCAGACACTGGAAGTCCCTCCTTCCTAATGTCTGGGGACTAGGGCGAGGTGTGGGAGAGGCATTCAACAGATTCCTCAATCAACAATGTGACATAACGAAACCTCATGGTGTCAGATCAAACACTGAAATGGAAACTCCTGATGACTCCCCTGCCTGAGCTGGTGGATCAGTGTCCCTCTACCTTGAACAACACTTGGAGGACGCACTGACAGAGTGAATGAGCTGGGGAATGGATACTGGGTGGGCCATTTCAAACCCCACTACCAAGAGGGGCTCAGCAGCAGCATTGCTGACCGAGATGGTCGGGTCCAAAGGACATAGCTGCTGGACTGGGGCTGCACCGAATCGGGAGGGAACGACTGACAGGCAGAAACATACTTGACCCCATCCGCACCAAACTACTGGCTGCAGACACATTGATCGAGGACCATATTGGGAATGGTGACAGGGCATACAGTATTTCTACAGAGAAAGTCCCACTTTTACATTGTCAATAGTGTGTGTGCGTGTGTGTGTACACACATGCATGAGCGCACATGTGAGAAATATTATCACCATGCTAAATGGTAAAGATTTCAAAGAGATCTATAACACAGCACTGGCCTGTGTGAGGTGATTCTGATCATTATCAACAGCAGCAGAATTGTTCTCTAGCACAATTTTCACTGTCGCTGCCTAGCATATGCTCCACTTTACCCTGACCATCAGGTCAGGGGTTAACCCTTTGTTTTATGAGGAACACAGGAGGACCGGTCAAGAGCAGCACCAGGTATACCTCACAATGAGGTGACGTTACCCAAACAGGACCACTTACTTACCAAATAGTGTAAACAGCCAGTGACAGACAGATCAAACCAACACATCATACCTAATTTTTGCAATCCTGACGCATGCAATCAGCGAGAATTGCGTGGTCAATCAAACAACTCACTGGAAGAGTTGGATCCACAAATATCACCCTCCTCAACGATGAAAGGGCCCAGTACAACAATAGAAAAGCGAAGGCTGAAACATTCACGAAAATATTCAGACCAAAGTGTCGATGGGATGATCTATTTTAGTCTTCTCCAGATGACAGTCATCAGCCAAGTCTTAACACTGTGTGTGGTAACTCCAAACGGCTGAAGGGATGGGGAATGCAAAGGCTGTGGGCCCTGAGAACATTCCATTCAAGCTTTTCCTGCTGGGATACAGCACTGCCACCTACCTGACAATGTGGGAAACTATCAGGGTGTGTCCTGTACACACACAGACAAACCATCAGACAATCAATGACTGCCCCATTGCTCTAATTCCCAACATTAATAAAGTGATGGAAGATGTCACCCACAGTGGGATCAAGCAGCACTTCCTCAACACCAACCTGCTCACTGAAGCTCAGTTTGGGCTCTCATCCCTTGGGCACATTGAAGCCTTGGTTTAACGATGGACAACAAGAGAACACACAGCTGAATTCTCGAGTTGAGGTGACAGTGACTGCACTTAACATCATCATAACTGCATTTGTCCAAGTGTCATATCCTGGATTAACAGCAAAATTGGAGCAAATAGGGATCGTCTGCACTGGCTGAAGTTATACCTGGTACAAAGGCAGGTGGCTGGGGTTGGTGGGGAGCAGCCATCTCAGCTCTGCCGCAGATCCCCAGGGGAGGGATGTCTGGGTAAGCCTACAGACCAGAAATGGAAAGGCAGGGCACCATACACCAGCAGGATGATAGGACTGTTTTCTTGTTAGATAGATGCGACTAGCGGTAGTTTAACTGAACAGTCATCATGCCTCAAGCAAGGGAGAGGTTGAGTAAGACAGCCCTTTTAAGGCACCTCATTCAGTGCTGAAACTGAACCCACATTGTTGGCATTAATCTGCATTACAAACTAGCCGTCCAACTGATTGAGCTAACCAAGTCCTCGCTCAGTTTATTGGGGAAGATACTGCAACATTATTCTGTTCAGATATGTTGTTAGACACCTTTGGAGCCGGGGTGGTACGAGAAGCAAGCTTCCTAGCTCAGAGAGAGGGACAGCATCAGTGAGCTTGTAGGAGTTCTCTCTGGCCTAGGCCCAATAATTTTCAGCTGCTTCATAAATGACCACCCCTACTCAAGTAAAGTCACAACTGGGGATGTTTGCCAATGATTGGACAATGTTCAACACCATTCGTGATTTACTCAGATACCGGAGCAGTCCTTGTCCAAATGCAACAGGTCCTGGAACGATGCAGGTGTGTGCTTAACAGTGACAAGTACCATTTCCATTACACACATGCCAGACAACGATTACCTCTAATAGTAGAAAAGTGTACCATATCATTTAATGTTCAATGCCACCAACCATCACTGAACAGCCACCTAGCAATATCCCGGGGATTACCATTAACCAGAACTGGACAGACCATATAATTTCATCGAGGTAAAAACAATGACTGCAGATGCTGGAAACCACATTCTGGATTAGTGGTGCTGGAAGAGCACAGCAATTCAGGCAGCATCCGAGGACAGGCAAAATCGACGTTTCGGGCAAAAGCCCTTCATCAGGAATAAAGGCAGAGAGCCTGAAGCATGGAGAGATAAGCTAGAGGAGGGTGGGGGTGGGGAGAAAGTAGCATAGAGTACAATAGGTCAGTGGGGAAGGAGATGAAGGTGATAGGTCAGGGAAGAGAGGGTGGAGTGGATAGGTGGAAAAGGAGCTGGGCAGATCGGTCAAGTCCGGACAAGTCGAGTTGCTGGAGGTTAGAAACTAGGATGAGGTGGGGGAAGGGGAAATGAGGAAACTGTTGAAATCCGCATTGATGCCCTGGGGTTGAAGTGTTCCGAGGCGGAAGATGAGGCGTTCTTCCTCCAGGCGTCTGGTGGTGAGGGAGCGGCGGTGGAGGAGGCCCAGCACCTCCATATCCTCGGCAGAGTGGGAGGGGGAGTTGAAATGTTGAGCCATTCGGCGATTTAGTTGATTGATGCGGGTGTCTCTGAGATGTTCCCTAAAGCGCTCCACACCTCCTCCCTCACCTCCATCCAAGGCCCTCAAGGAGCCTTCCACATCCATCAAAGTTTTACCTGCACATCCACTAATATCATCTATTGTATCCGTTGCTCCCGATGCGGTCTCCTCTACATTGGGGAGACTGGGCGCCTCCTAGCAGAGCGCTTTAGGGAACATCTCAGAGACACCCGCATCAATCAACCAAATGGCCCAGTGGCTCAACATTTCAACTCCTCCTCCCACTCTGCCGAGGATATGGAGGTGCTGGGCCTCCTCCACCGCCGCTCCCTCACCACCAGACGCCTGGAGGAAGAACGCCTCATCTTCCGCCTCGGAACACTTCAACCCCAGGACATCAATGTGGATTTCAACAGTTTCCTCATTTCCCCTTCCCCCACCTCATCCTAGTTTCTAACCTCCAGCAACTCGACGTGTCCGGACTTGTCCGACCTGCCCAGCTCCGTTTCCACCTATCCACTCCACCCTCTCTTCCCTGACCTATCACCTTCATCTCCTTCCCCACTGACCTATTGTACTCTATGCTACTTTCTCCCCACCCCCACCCTCCTCGAGCTTATCTCTCCATGCTTCAGGCTCTCTGCCTTTATTCCTGATGAAGGGCTTTTGCCCGAAACGTCGATTTTGCTTGTCCTCGGATGCTGCCTGAATTGCTGTGCTCTTCCAGCACCACTAATCCAGCATATAATTTCATTACCCAGTCCTGTGAAGGGCTTATGCTAAAACGTCGACTCTCCTCTTCCTCAGGTGCTGCCTGACCTGTTGTGCTTTTCCAGCGCCACACTTTGACACATATTAATTCATTGGCTACAAGAATATGTCAGGGGCAAGAAATCCCACAGGAATGACTCACCTCAAAATTTCGGAAAGCCTGTTTCCCATCAAAAAGACTCATGTTGAATGTGTGTGCGATGAAATATCTCCATTTGCCTGTGTGAGTGCAGCTTCACCCCTCATCCACTGACACTCAGAAGCAGCAATGTCTGCCATTTACGCGGTGCTCTGCAGAAATTTACCAAGGCTCCTTACAACGTACCTCTGCAACAACGAACATCAAGAAGGACAAGGAAAGCAGATATATGGGACCACCATGTTCGCGTTCCAATCCAAGCCATTTACCGAGCTGATTGGGAAGTATATTGCCGTTCTTTCAGTGTCACTGTTTCAACTTCCTCCCTAATGGTATTGTAAGTCCACCTACTGCACATGGGCTGCAGCGGGTTAATGTGACAGCTCACGTCCACCTTCTCAAGGGCAACAAGGGACAGGCAATAAATACTGCCTTATCATATTTCATGAATAAATTAGCATGAAAAATATTGTCCAGACCTGCCCAATTCTGGACACTGTGCTTTGGGTTTTGTGAGCTCTGGCTGGTTGGGTCCAGGTAGTAACCTATTTGTTGTAAACAGCTGAAGGAATATGCTGTTTGAAACAATCGGACAGTCTCTCAGAGGCATGGCCTACATTCCGAGCATCACACAGACACTGACACTCACATCACACATTACTGAGCTCTGAGATAGACAGAGGCAATTGAAAATATACTCATATCTGCCTAACATGTTTAATCACACAGTGATATTGTTGCCACGAAAATGATTATGAGTGAATATTAGCAGGGGGAAGTGAGGACTGCAGATACTGGAGATCAGTGTCAAAAAGTGTGGTTCTGAAAAAGCACAGACGTTCAGGCAGCATCTGAGGAGCAAGAGAGTCGACTATTAGTTTAAAATATTAATACAAGAGAAAATAATTGTATATTTTCAAAGTCCTTGTACTTAATAATAATTTGGTCTTGGGTGTGGGAATAAGATTTATCATTTCAATGCTCCTTACTGTGAGTTGTGCACTGTTTTCATCATAATGGTGTTATAAAAGTGAACGGAATAAATGGGTCGATTTTAGATTAGATTACATTACAGTGTGGAAACGTAATCTAATCTAAAATCCACCCATTTATTCCGTTCACTTTTATAACAACATTATGATGAAAACCGTGCACAACTCACAGTAAGGAGCACTGAAATAATAAATCTCATTCCCACACCCAAGACCAAATTATTATTAAGTACAAGGACTTTTGTGCTTACTGGACAATCTAAAAGTTGGTATTATGAAAGGCTATCGAAACTTCAGTAAAGACACTTTGCTGTTAACGGTTAGAACAATGCTGCAAACATTTACACAGAGATTTCCAACTCAATTCACACACAAGATCATTGGACTGGGATGATGCTGGCCATCAATGGAGCTGTACAATTCTGTTTGGATGCTGACATTGTTGGGGCAAACATACACTGGATATGGTTTATGAGGGATTCAATGTATGATGCCAAGTGCTGCAGGAGCCCATCACCTTTATAGCACCTTGATTCAGGATCAGGTTCAAGGTGCAGAATTACAGAGTTTAGGTGCCATACCAGAAGAGATATACTTGCAGGACATGGCTGTTTACAGGTCATTGTTACAAATGGTGAACTGCGTCTGGATCAGCGCCTTGTGCTAGTCCATTGACCAGTTTTCCCCACTCACATCTCTTCGTTGTTTAGGTATGTCTCTAACTAGTCTATTGTGAGAGATTATGTCAGTAACTGCCCAGCTCCAGTTTGGAAACTCACTGAACAGATTCTGGAGATGGCCAGTGTTTTGGAGGTCATGATGAGGGCCAGTAACAGTGTTTCTGAATTCAGGCTTTTCCACAAAGTCATTTTCAACAGCTTTGCTGCCTGCAAGATGGTGTGTTCATTCATCTGAACATCAATCAGCTGTTTACTACAGTCACTGAATTGTGTAATAGTTAGCGGTGTGCTCTGGTAATTCAATTATTGTTCACTTCAACGATTTTCAACGAAGAAAATGATGTTTGGTGTATTTTAAAATATGTAAGAAATAAAGTGATATTAACTCTTCATTATACAAAATGTAAAAGTGACCTGTTGTATATATCCCACAGACTAATCAAGCAACAGTCATATATTATCTGTAAAGCAGGAGTCTGTGAACAGGACTAATACCAGGCAACATCACCACCCTCTCTGTTAGGGTATGTCAAACTGACAGGACAAGCCAGGCAGAGGGGGACAGCTCCTTGGTATCTAGTCAGTATCGTGCTCAGCATTGATGCTGCATCCTGTGGCTGCTGGACTGCTCTGTGGCAGGTTATGGGGGAATCAATAAAAGGGAAACAAATAATTGACCACATCATCACCGATCCGCCTGCTGCAGATACTCCTCTCCATTTCATACATTGGTATGAATGGTCACTGCACAGTTCTTTTGGGGAACAGGGGCTACCTTCACATTTTACAGACTCCCCTCACCATGATATGTAGCCCCCTGGGCTTTAAACAGATTGAGAAACAAATGATGATACATCCATGAGGTGCAGTGGGCCACAGTAAGGAGCAGAATCATACTCTGTACAACTCATACAGTCTGCAACCTCACAGCCCAACATAATCCCTACTGTACAGTAACCATCACGGCCAGACATAAGTCCCACTGTACAGTAACCATCACGGCCCGACATACCTCCCACTGTACAGTAACTATCACGGCCTGACATCCCTCCCACTGTACAGTAACCGTCACAGCTCGACATACCTCCCACTGTACAGTAACCATTACGGCCCGACATACCTCCCACTGTACAGTAACCATCACACCCCGACATACCTCCCACTGTACAGTAAGAATCACGGCCAGACATTCTTCCCACTGTACAGTTACCGTCACACCCCGACATACCTCCCACTGTACAGTAACCGTCACAGCCCGACATACCTCCCACTGTACAGTAACCGTCACACCCCGACATACCTCCCACTGTACAGTAACCGTCAGAGCCCGACATACCTCCCACTGTGCAGTAACCGTCACACCCCGACATACCTCCCACTGTACAGTAACCATCACGGCCCGACATCCCTCCCACTGGACAGTAACCGTCACGGCCCGACATACCTCCCACTGTACAGTAACCATCACGGCCCGACATACCTCCCACTGTACAGTAACCATCACGGCCAGACATACCTCCCACTGTATAGTAACCATCACAGCTCGACATACCTCCCACTGTATAGTTACCATCACAGCTCGACATACCTCCCACTGTACAGTAACCATCACAGCTCGACATACCTCCCACTGTACAGTAACCATCACGGCCCGACATCCCTCCCACTGGACAGTAACCGTCACGGCCCGACATACCTCCCACTATACAGTAACCATCACGGCCCGACATACCTCCCACTGTACAGTAACCATCACGGCCAGACATACCTCCCACTGTATAGTAACCATCACAGCTCGACATACCTCCCACTGTATAGTAACCATCACAGCTCGACATACCTCCCACTGTACAGTAACCATCACAGCGCGACATACCTCCCACTGTACAGTAACCCTCACGGCCCGACATACCTCCCACTTTACAGTAACTGTCACGGCCCGACATACCTCCCACTGTACAGTAACCATCACGGCCCGACATACCTCCCACTGCACAGTAACCATCACAGTTTGACATACCTCCCACTGTACAGCAACCATCACACACCGACATACCTCCCACTGTACAGTAACCATCATGGCCCGACATACCTCCCACTGTACAGTAACCATCACGGCCCGACATACCTCCCACTGTACAGTAACCATCACGGCCAGACATACCTCCCACTGTACAGTAACCATCACGGCCCGACATACCTCCCACTGTACAGTAACCATCACGGCCCGACATACCTCCCACTGTACAGTAACCATCACTGCCCGACATACCTCCAACTGTACAGTAACCATCACGGCCCGACATACCTCCCACTGTACAGTAACCATCACGGCCCGACATACCTCCCACTGTACAGTAAAGATCACGGTCTGACATACCTCCCACTGTACAGTGACCATCACAGCCCGACACATCCCCCACTGTGCAGTAACCGTCAACGGCGGCTCTGTGGCTCAGTGGTTAGCACTGCTGCCTCAGAGCGCCGGCCTCATGTGACAGTCTGTGTGGAGTTTGCACATTCCCGCCATGTCTGTGTGCGTTTCCTCCGGGTGCTCCGATTTCCTCCCACAGTCCAACAGTGGATTGGCCATACTAAATTGCCCATAGTGTTAGGTGCTTTAATCAGAGGAAAATCGGTCTGGGTAGGTTACACTTCGGAGGGTTGGTGTGGACTAGTTGGGCCAAACGGCATGTTTCCACACTGTAGGGTATCTAATCTAACCTCCAAGGTTCAAGTCATAGTTATGATGGAATACTCAATTGTCTGAATGAGTGCAGCTCCAACAATACTCTAGTATGGACTTACAAGCGACAGGCAACACAGTTGTGTGGGGAAGATCATGTTTACAAACTTGATGGATTATTTTGAGGAAGTGACAAAATTGATTGATGAGGGCACGGGGCTGGATGCTGGCCGTTTGGATCTTAGCAAGGCCTTTGATAAGGGTGCTTATGGCAGGCTCATACGCAATGTGAAGTGAAATGGGATCCGCCGTCAGTTAGTAAGATGGATAGAGAACTGCTTGGTCATAGAAGACAGAGTGGTGGTGGAACAGTGTTTTTGTGACTGGAGATCTGTAAATAGATTGGCGGAGTTGCAGATTGTGAGGATGATTGCCAGAAAATACAGCAGGACAGAGAAACCACAGATGTAACTTTATCTGGACAGTTGCAACGTGATGTGTTTTTGACGGTCTAATGCAGGAGAGAGGTGTAATGTGGATGGAAAATCTACTCGCTGCATCAACATCCGACGGGATCGAGGTGTACAGCTCCACAGTTCCCTGAAAGTGACAACACGGGTGGATAGGGTGATCAACAAGACTGATGGCAAACCTGCAGACAGGCATCCGAGCATGCAGTATGAAAATTAGCAGCCCATATTGCAGCTGTAGAGAAACTTAGTTCGGGCGCATTTGGAATATTGTATACAGTACTGTTTGCCACACGATGCGGAAGTGTTGGAGAGGGTATGGAAAAGATTTACCAGAGTGTTGTCTGGTTTGGTGGGTATTAGCCAGAAGGAGAAATTTTTCCCAGAGTAGAAATATCAATTACTAGGGACCTTAGGTTTTAGGTAAAAGGGAGAAAGTATGATAGGTAAGTTTTTTTTTGCTTTTCCAGACAGAATGTGAAAGTGCCTGAAATACACTGATAGAGAGGAAAAGCTAATATAGCAAGGTTAAAGAGGGATCTTGGCACAGAGACGAGACAGCAACGAATAGAATGACATAGAATGTGTAGAAGCATAAATTTTCGTTTTAACTTTCAAAGGGCATGTGTCAATGTGGGCTTGCTGGGCTGAAGGGCCTGTTCCTGTGCCGGACTGTTCTTTTTGACAAGATTTGAGAACAGCAGTGGCGAGATGCTGACTGAATGATTCCTGATGATCAACAACCACATTCATGGAGGTCGCTCCTCATCAATTTTCAGCTTCATACCCTCCCTCCCACAGTAGGGAAACTCGATCCTGCGGCCTTCTATCTTGGACAGCAACGTCTTGGGGAACATTGCACTGATAGAAGCTGCATGTACTCCACACCCACCAATGCTGGCAGCTGTCACATCCAGCCTCAACGTGCCATCGCAGCACATCTCCAACCCACTACAATACACTTCTGTACTTCAATGCTGCAGCTCAGAGTGCACTGACAACTCTCGTTGCAAAGTTGTTGCAAGGACACTGTGCTCAGGGACACACACCCACCTCATGGACTGTCCCTCTGGGCTGCTCACTCCGTGTTTATACACACTCAATGTTGCTGCAAGGACACTGTGCTCAGGGACACACACCAAGCTCATGGCCTGTCCCTCTGGGCTGCTCACTCTGTGTTTGTACACATTCACTTTGATATGCCTTGAGCGTTCACAGAATTATTGCTTTACCTTACCCTGCCCTCAGCAGTGTTTATCCTCAGCCAGAGCTACCAGTCTCAGCCGCCTGCTACATTGTCTTGGTGTTTAGCACAGACACAAACCCAGGAAGCTGAATATCATTGTCCACAGTCAGTCACCGTACCCAGTAGTGAGACAAGGGGACTCTCAAATCCCAGTCTGGGACTTGGACACGGTCAGGAAGTCTCTTGTGGTTGTTAGGGTTAGGATCCTTCTCCTGTGAGGGGGTGAGGAGCTGAATGTTGGGGAGATCCATGCCTCTCTTGGCATTTTCTCTCCTATTGTGGGATTGGTCCTTATGGGATGTGAAAATTAGCAAGCGGCATTCAGGGACATGGAAACGTTTGGTGCAGCTGGTAAAGCTTCCAAATCTGGTGGAAAGGTGGCAATGTGTCCTGAGTGAGTGAGTGGGCAGCACAGACAATAGGCAGGGTTGGGTAGAGGGGCAGTGATGAGGTTGGAGAGACTGACAGAATGTGCTGGATTCAGTGAGGGTGGGTAAGTTCACATGCAGTTACTGGGGTGAGGGTGAGGGTGGGAGAACATGAGCCTTGGTGGGAGGTGGGTGCAGTAACAGAGAGAGAGTGAGAGTGAGATCACAAAGTGCAGATGGTGGCACTTACCCTGGTGGAGTGGCGAAGGTCACAGCTGGGCATTCACCCAGAAGGCTGGCATCTCACTGACCCAGGGGTCACCCTCGGACCAAACTGGCAGGATCTGGTTTCATGGCCTCCCCTGCCAGTCCTGGAGGAAGATAATGTCCCTCTCGTGCACCATGCCATCCACCAGAACCTCAGTGGCTTGGTCTCAAAGTGAAGCCCCAGATTTACCCCCTTTGCCATGTCCAGGGTGTTTCGGAGTGACAATCCTTGAGTGTAATGACTTTTTAAAGATGTCCCCTGTAACAGGGAGGCCGGTGCATTCTGGGATATACAGGCAGCGGGCAGTTGTTATGATGAAGGGGAAAATCAGATGAGAGAAAGTCCACATGGGCAGGGAGGATAGTTAATGATGCAGATTGGGGATGGTATCATGAGAAAAAACACTTAACCTTGTGGAGAGAAACCCTCCATGAAACTCGACTATAATGAGACTTGACCAAATCAAAAGATGGTTGAGGCCTCTGTCTGTCTGAATCAAAATGGGAATGCAGTGTGAAATATTGGGAGCAACAAACTTGGAGCAGAGAATTATACAGGGGATTCAAATCCTTAAAAAGGGGTAATACAATGCCCCAAACTGTTACAGGAAGCTGGAGAAAATCCCCAGCCTTATAGTTACCTACATTATCCAATCCTCACTGGATGCAGGGATGATGCCGGAGGCCTGGAGAACGGCTGACACGGCAGCTTTGGTTAATGTGGAGAAAGGGACTGACTGAATAGATCGCAGCTGGAATTCTGAGACAGTGGATAAACGGTCACTGAGGAAGTCCTAGGGACTCCAGGACAGTCGGTCTGGATTTGTTCAAGGAAGATCGTGTGTAATTAATCTGACTGCGTCGGTGTGAGGCAGTAACTTGTAACTGCATGTGACTTAATTGGATTTAATGAGAGATTCCATGGCAGGCTGTTTAAAAACAGAAACTAGGCCAGGTGAATGGAGCAAACAACCCAGAGAAGTGCAAGGGAAGGCATTTTGGGACATCAGCAATAGAGAGGAATGTACAATAAATGAGAGTATAGTCAGTGTGTACAGATAAATGAAGGTAGCTAGAAACATCCAAGAACCTCGTTAATGTAGCAAATGGAATCATTTCCTCTATCAGCCAAAGTGCAGAATTTAGAGCAGGAAGTTGATGCTGGAACTGTATACATAAGGAGCGCAGTCGCAGCTTGGGGAATGTGTGCAGTTCTGGTCACCTCAAGACATGGAAAGATGGAATTGGACTGGAGAGTGTGTAGAGGAGATTCGTTACCCTGTGACAGTGGAAGTGCAGTTATGAGAAAAGGCTGGAACGGAGGATGCTGAGAGGAGATTTGATCGGACAGTAAATATTGTCAGGGACCTGAGTAGAGGGAGTTTGGTAAGCAGTGAAAAGGCAGGACCTCAAGTGCAGTGATCTCCAGATTATTCCCAATGCCACATGCCAGTGAGGATAGAAATAGAAAGAGAGACCAGATGGAAGTGTGGCCGAGGAACGGTAGTTTCCTCCACTATTCTGTTTGGTTACCATAGGCCTGCCAAATCAGTTTAAATCCCGACCAAGAGCATTAGCCAAACACTGTATAAGGAAATCAGTCCCAGCTCTGTCATCTGTTACCCAATCCAGCTTGTACAGTTGCTGCCTTCCCCAGAACCAGTCCCAATGCACCAGGAATCTGAAGCGCTTCCTGCTACACTATCGTTCCAATCACACTCTCACCTACTTAATATTCCTAGTGCTGCACTGCCTTGCACACAGCACTGCGAGTATTCCAGGGATTGACACATTTGAGGCCCTGTTTGCTAACCTTCCATCTACCTCGCTAAATTCTGATTCCCAGACCACATCACATTTCACACCCAAGTCACTGAGACCAACACAGACCATGACCTCTGGCTGCTAACCATCTCCCAGACCAATATTCTGCAGACCCAGTGACATTCTCGAGCCCACAATCCTGGAATTACATTGACAGTCAAAAAAATGCTAATGATTTCCTCAATTTCCTGACTCCCCTGTGACTATTGCTCTTCCTTCCTTCTCCCTCCCCTCCTGTACAGTCAGGCTGCTTGTGGAGCCACAGACATGGCTCTGACTGCCCTCCCCTGAGCAGCCAATACCTTCATCAGCTTTCAAACTGGAAAACCGAATTGAGAGGGAGACATCAGGCTATTGCGGGATTCCCTGACTGTATATCTTCGATTGTGCAGTACCCCATTCCCTTCATTCTTCCAGGCCGTCATGTCTGCAGGGTGATCGGCTCTGTGTGTGTGCCGTCCCCCAACTCTCAGCATCACAGGTGTCTCATAGAATCTCTAGTCACTGTCTGAGCTCCACGACCAGTGTTCATCTAGGACACGAGCAGGGGGCTACGGCTCCCCAATATTACAGAACACATTTTCCATCTGACAAACAGGTCTTAAATTTACAACATGTCTGGAGTAACTTAATTAATTACCTCGAATGAAGTTAACATCAGCGAAATAACAAAGTGGTTAAGTCCCTTTTTCAGCTGTGTTTTAGTGAGGATAATTTATTATAGTGGCTCAGAATTTCACTTCTCCCTCTTATTTCTCAGTTCAACTCTTATTTCAGAAGTTGAAAAACTAAATTTGCTAACTAATAGCAATTTAGAGACAGTAACTAATAACGGAGTATTATCAGCCAACGAACTTACAGCCTTTTCTGTGATGGCTCTTGCACTTCTTTCAAACTCGGTGCAGGCAGGTCCCAGCAGCAGAAAGTTATCTCTGTGACTCCCAGGGACGTGTAATCCTCCAGCTCCCACTCCACTCCGCTCCCTCACAGGGTCACCGTCTCTGTGAATCCCAGGTATGTCCAGGCCTCGATCCTCAGTGCTGATTTATATCCTCCCACTTTGGTGCTTCTGTAACCTCATGTTCCTGCTTCAAGTTGCTCCATCACATGGTCACTCCCTCTGTGACTCGGTGCTGATTCAGAGCCTCCTGCTCTGCTGTTTCTCCAACGCCAAGTCCTGCTAGGCCTTGATCCTCGCTGCTGATTTATATTCTCCCGCTTTGTGCTGCTCACTGTCAGGTTCTCTCCCTTTGTGACTCCCAGGTAATAGTAGTCCTCAAGCCTCAGCTGAGATGTGTAACATCCCATTCCACGCTGCTCCCCATAGGATCGCTGCTGTGTGTGAAAGACAGTGGAAAAGAGGAGGATGAGAGTGTGCAGTGGGTGTTACAGTGATTGAGTGATCTGTCGGGGATGGAACAGGTTATCTGCAGAGGTAGGCAGACCTGAAGTGTCTTAAGCAGGTTATTGGAAGATACAGGGAAAGTTGCAGGCACTGAGGGTGGCAAAGAAAATAGATACATGGTGGCTTGTTGGTGACGGAGCCTTGTAAAGTCTAAAGGGCTTTTTGTGAGCTGCGTCCTGAGATGTGAAGACTTCAACAAATGCAAATTGACAGCCAGTAAGTGTTGTAAGGTATTGGAGACTGTTGGATGTTACAGAGTTAGAAGACTCGCAGTAACTGGGGGGTTACAGATGTTTGAAGCACTGGTGGGGTTCAAGGACCCTCAGCGCATAAGGAGGTACAGAGAATGGGAGCCTTGCAATTAATGGGATTGCAGGGGCTGGAAGATCGAAGATGGAGAAGGAGGATGTAAAGTACCAATACAGCACAACCAGCCGCTGTAATTCACAGAGATTTAAGGAAGGCGACCTGCGCTGTCATTGAGGGCGGCACGGTGGCACAGTGGTTAGCACTGTTGTCTCGCAGCGCCTGAGACCCGGGTTCAATTCCCGCCTCAGGCAACTGACTGTGTGGAGTTTGCACGTTCTCCCCGTGTCTGTGTGGGTTTCCTCCGGGTGCTCCGGTTTCCTCCCACAGTCCAAAGATGTGCAGGATCAGGTGAATTGGCCATGCTAAATTGCCCGTAGTGTTAGGTAAGGGGTAAATGTAGGGGTATGGGTGGGTTGCGCTTCGGCGGGTCGGTGTGGACTTGTTGGGCCGAAGGGCCTGTTTCCACACTGTAACGTAATCTAATCTAATCTGAATACAGTTATATGGCGAGTTACAGATACTGAGGGGTTACAAATTTAGAACGGAAGAGGTTTAGGTGATCAGAAGTATAAACAAGAATAAAGAAATTTGAGAGATCACTAGCACAAATGGGAATGGATATGGTGAGACATTCTGATGAACAATAAGTGTTGTTGGCAGAGAACGATGCCACATATACAGGAAGAGCTGCATTGTCTGTATGCATTTACAGACATGAGTGTTGTTGCGCCTGCTTGAGGGTCCACAGATAACTACAGTTCCAACAGCTGGTGCAGTGGCTCAGGAAGGCAGCTCACCACATCCTTCTCAGGGACAACTCCAAATCAACAATACATCCAGCAATGTTCATAATCACGAGTGAATAAATACATAAAAAATCTACAAGCAGCAATGAGGTCACTCAGGAAGGCCCTTTCAGCACCACTTCACAAACCCGGAGCAACCAAACCCTGGAAGGACAGGAATTCCAGCTGCACGAGAACACGAGCATTTCCAAGGTGCCCTCAAAACCACGCTCCATCCTCCTAGCACTGTGTCTGTCCCTACACCTAAAGGATTGCAGTGGGTGAGGAAGGCAGCACCCCACCACCTTCTGCAGGGAATTACAAATGGGAAGATAATGATGGCCAAGCAAGTGATGGCCACATCCCATCAATGTATTTGTACAAGGGAAACGCATGGACTGTTCATGTCTCCTTTGCTTCCTCCACACAACCCACATTCCCATCTCGTTCTGTGTCAGCAACAAACATGGAAGCAGTAGATTTTGTCCATCCATCAAATGTATCAAAGCCCTTTATGAATAGTTAGGGGTCAAGCACTAATCCATTTATTCCCACTTAATTTTCTGTTAAAGAATTCCCAATCCATGCCAGTACATTCCCTCCAATCCCACATTTGCCAATATTGCTTATCCAGTGGAACCTTGTTGAAAGGTTTCTGAAAATCCCGACAAACCATTCCTCCCTTTTATCTACTCTGCTTGTTCACAGCCAGACAGGAAAACAAACCCAGCAGGGTTTGTGAAATGAAATTTCAGTTTCAGACCAAATTTTTGATATGAATAGAGGATTGGCTGATAAGCAGAAGACAGAGTAGGTATAAAGGGGTCGTTTTCTCGATGGGAACTGGTGACGAGGGGAACTCCGCAGGAGTCAGTGTTGGGGCCACGCTATACATGTTATGCATTAACAGTCTGGAAAAAAGGATGTGAGGGGGTACAAGAACTAATTTTACAAGAATGAAATGCTTGTCATATGAGGAGCAGGTGAAGTCTCTGGGTCTGTACTTGATGAATTTTCAGATGCGGCGGCGGCAGGATCTCATTCAAACTGACAGAATTTTGAGGGGCCTGGATGGATTGGACGTGGGGGTGGGGGGAAGATGTTTCCTCTAGTCGGAGAGATTAGGAGCCAAGGGCACAGCTTCAGAATGAAGGAACGACCATTTAGAATGGAGATCTGGAAGAATGTATTCAGCCAGAGGGTATTGAATCTGTAGAACGGTTCCTGCTGTAGGGAGGGTTATAGAGGAGGGTGACATTTACTCAGATAGGGCTACAAGCGCTGGAGAAGGTTAAGGAGATGATTAGATGGATGGATATACTAGAGGAGCTTACATTGACAGGATGGATGATAGTGACGGGAGAATGTTAAACTGATAGTGACTCTTGTAGGAACTGGATTGGGAGAGTCACAGGCATTGGACTGGGTTCTACAGGTTGGGAGTATTGCAGTGACCTGAGAGGATTACACAGATATGGAGGATTGTGGGGTCTCCATATGTTGAGAGGGTTTCCGGAAGAGGTTACACCAATAAGGAGGGATATTGGAGCTGTAGCAGTTTACAGAGATTGGGAGGTTTGGAGCTGTTTAATTGTTAGAGGGATATTTTTAGGGTCAGTAATATGGAACGCAGAGGGAGAGTTTAGATTTCATTACATTCCCTACAGTATGGAAACGGCTCTTCGGCCCAACAAGTCCACACCACACTCCAAAGAGTAATCCACCCAGACCTATTTCCCTCTGACTAATGCATCTAACGCTATGGGCAGTTTCGAATGGCCAATTCACCTGACCTGCACATCTTTGGACTGTGGGAGGAAAACGGGGTACCCCATGCAGACACAGAGAGAATGTGCTAACTCCATACAGACAGTCCCTCAAGACTGGAATCGAAACTGGGTCTCTGGCGCTGAGGCAACAGTGCTAACCATTGAACTGTCATGCCTCCTAACCTGCAGAGCTACACAAAGAGAGGGTGTTTGAGGTGCAGGGAGGAGCGCAAGAGATGGGGAGTGTTGTTTCCGCTGGAAAAGGGTCTGGAGGTGTTTACACAGATAAGAAGGTCGGTAGGCATGGGAGATGGTTACAGAGGTCGTGTAGTGCTGTAGGCCAGGAGACAGGAATGGGATCGGGCCTGCAGAAGGTTACAGTGATATTATGTTCTCTTGGGGCTTGAGGAAGCTACACAGGGGGTATTTTGGTCCGGGCTGGATGATTTTACAGAGACAGGATGGACTGCAGTGATTGTGGAAAACTACAGAAATAGAGATTATAGTACTGACTGCAGGATGGGATTATTGAGATGGGCATGTTATCAAGACGGAGAAATTTACAAATAGGGAGAGTCGTCAGCATTGGAGTAGGTTTCAAATATACAGCGGGATAATGGGAGGGGTGGAGGTTACAGAAATAAGAACTTTTCTGGCAATTACAACCATTCAAGGCACTGGTGTAGATGCGATGGACCAAAAGGTGTGTTTCCTTGTTGTATGACTCTATCACATGACAAGAGACCGTGTGAGAGAGAGAATAGGGAACAGAAAGATCCCAGGTTTCAGCACTAACTTCTTAAGGGAGGCCTCCTTTCCCAGATGTTGTCCTGATGCTCACTAATACAGAACAGGCCTGGATGGATAACTGTGAACTTTCTATATTGTCATAGGAAGGCTCAGAACTGCAGTGATGCAAGTTAGCAAGAGAGTGGAGATTGAGCTTGGGCCCTTCATGATCTGTTTCACCCTTCAGCACTGTCTCTGTGTCAGGTCTTCCGGACCAAACTTCGATCCCTTAAATTCGCTTTGCTCTGTTCACTGTGAGTGATCTTACCTCGCTGCAGGATTTATTGAAGACTCCAGATCTCCCTGCCCTCCGGCTGACCAACTGTGTTCAATGAGATGATGGATGAAACACCCAGCAGTTGGGAAGTTTATTGAGTCAGGACTGTCCTGAATATATGCAGGAGACAGAGAAATAGACAGAATGGGAAATTAGACTGATCCAGTGAGGGTTACACATGGAGAATGGCACTGAGTCCCACGGACATCTGGAAAATCCCAGTCTCCATCCCTGGCCTGCGTTGCCTCATCTCCCTGGAGTGCAGAATTCTGTTGGCTCAGGATCTGGAGTAACTACAAAAGCTGCAGTCACCAGCAGCAATTAGACCCTCACAGTGACAGATATCACATGGAGAGATACTGAGTGATAGCACCAGATTGCTGGAAGGTGTCAGGATCAAACCACGATCAAGAAGAAAGGGTTTGATTCACGATGCACTGAGATCAGTTCTCAGGGATGAGGGAGCTATCAGTGGTCCAGGCGATGGCCTAACATTACTCTCACTAGCCTGTTCATCCAGAATTTAATGCCCGTGGCAGGGAAAACAATCTGAATGCTCAATATTCATTCAGGAAGAAAATCAGTGGTAGGCAGCTAGTCTGACCTACATATGACTCCAGACCCAGAACAATGGAGTTGACTTTAAACTGCCCTCTGTAATAGTCTAGCAAGGCACTCAGCTCAAGGGCAGCTCGGGGGTGGGCATGAAATGCTGGCCAGCCAGAGGCAACAATATCCCACGAGTGAATTAAAAGCAGCACTGCTGGGAGCAGTATCCTGGCCAATCATGTCTGTAGGTTTATGGACAGAGCTTTAAGCTAACATGGAAGATACAGTGACAGAGTTCAGGTGAAAGGAGCTTTCCAAATCCAAGTAGAAAAGGTGAAGCATCGGAGCAGCATGGGGATGTGACTGAAGACAAGCAGAAAGGAACAGGAAGGGACAGAGTTTAACTAAAACTGTACATCAGTGAATCGATTTGTTACAGGACATTGTGGGAAAGAATAAATTATGGTTTTTTTTTGGAATTGCCAAAGTATCTGCAATAAGATAATAGACTTGTGGCACAGAGATAAATGGGATTTAGTCAGCAGAGAGATGTGGTTACAGGGTGAACAAAAGGTGGAACGTAAATATACAGTGGTATACAACCTTGTGGGATCTCAGGCAGAATGGGAGTACAGGATGGGTATCCCTGACAGTAATCAATAACAAGAGTATTACAGAGAAAGCATGTGGCCTCACATGATGTGGCTGAATCAGCCTGAATGTGAATTCTGGGTCCCATGTGTCACAAACACAAGTAGAAGAACTGTTTTTTAGGCTGCCTAGCAGCATTTCATTGTTCCTCCCTGTATTAAACAGGAATTCATTGGAACTTGTAACAAAGGCATTATGATAGTTTTGGGAGACTTCAATCTGGGACAGTCAAACTGGCAAGAGTGATATTATCAGAGCTCCTCTTTGAATGTGTTTTGTTGGTGTTCCTTTGAATAAGATATTGTGCAGATGGCTCGGGATATCATGATCTCAGATTGACCGTTGAGTGATGAAGCTGAGTGAAGGTGTGATGTAACACAGAGATCCCCAAGGAGATTGCAATATAGTGGAATTCAAAGAGATTATTAAGTTTTCAAGTGACCATAAAGCCCACCCGAGCATCAGAAACAAAGCCAATTACATGAGTTTGAGAGGAGAACTGACCAAGGCAAACAGGGGAGATAGTCTGAAATGTCAGGCTGTAAATAGACAGTGGAAAACAATTAGAGTGATAGAGTGATAGAGATGTACAGCAGAGAAACAGACCCCTCGGTCCAATTCATCCACGCCAACCGAATATCATAACCATTCTCGTTCCATTTACCGGCACTTATCCCACTCAACCCTTCCTATTCATATACCTATCCAGATGCCTTTTAAATGCAGAAATTTTACGAGCCTCCACCATTCCTCTGGCAGTTGATTCCGTACACAAAGCACCCTTGGCGTGAAAATGTTGCCCCTTAGGTCTCTTTCAAATCTTTCACCTCTCCGCCCTGAACTTATGCCCTCTAGTTCTGGACTCCCCCATCCCAGGGAAACGACCTGACTTTATAAATCTCTATAAGGTCACCCCTCAGCCTCTGACACTCCAGGGAACACAACCCCAGCCTACACAGCCTCTCCTTGTAGCCCAAATCCTCCAATCCTGGCAACATCCTTGTAAATCTTTTCTCAACCCTTTGAAATTTCACACCATCCTTCCGATAGAAATGAGACCAGAGTTGCACGCAATATTCCAACAGTGGCCGAACAAGTGTCCTGTACAGCCGCAAGATGACCTCCCAACTTTTATACTCCATATTCTGACCAATAAAGGAAAGCATACCAAACGCCTTCTTCACTATCCTATCTACCTGCGACTCCACTATCAAGGAACTATGAGCCTGCACTCCAAGATGTCTTTGTTCAGCAACACTCTCTAAGACCTTATCATTAAGTGTATAAGTCCTGTGAGGATTTGCTTTTCCAAAATGAAGCACCTCACATATATCTAAATTAAACTCCATATGCCATTCCTCACTCCATTGACTCATCTGATAAAGAGGAGACAGTGAGGTTTGCAGATGCTGGAGATCAGAATGGAAAGTGTGTTTGCTGGAAAAGCACAGCAGGTCAGGCAGCATCCGAGGAGCAGGAAAATCGACATTTCGGGCTGGAGCCCTTCACCAGGAATTAAGCTGGGAGCCTCGGGGGGTGGAGAGATAAGTGGGAGGGGGGTGGGGTTGGGGTGAAGGTGGCTGAGAGTGCAATAGGTGGTTGGAGATGGGGGTAAGAGGTTTAGCTCAGAGAGGAGGGTGGAACGGATATGTGGGAAGGAAGATTGACAGGTGGGTCAGGTCACAAGGCGGTGCTGAGCTGGAAGGTTGGAACTGGGGGAAGGGGAAATGAGGAAACTGGTGAAGTCCACATTGATGCCATGGGGTTGAGGGGTCCCAAGTTAGAAGACAAAGTGTTCTTCCTCCAAGTGTCGGATGGTGAGGAAGTGGCGACGGAGGAGGTCGTGGACCAACATGCTCTCAGCTGAGTGGGTGGGGGAGTTGAAGTGTTTGGCAACAGGGCGGTGGGTTGATTTTCAGGTGTCCTGGAGATGGTTTGTAAAGCAGGCAGTG
The DNA here is from genome assembly GCF_037043375.1 of Chiloscyllium plagiosum. NCBI lineage: Eukaryota > Metazoa > Chordata > Chondrichthyes > Orectolobiformes > Hemiscylliidae > Chiloscyllium > Chiloscyllium plagiosum. Next base: position 1,850,084 of record NW_028270188.1, on the reverse strand, counting down.
AGAAGGCGATCTGTCTCCTCATCGCCTCTACACTGGGGACACGGGACACCTTCTTGCAGAGCGCTTTAGAGAACATCTCCGGACACCTGCACCAATCAACCCCACCACCCTGTTGGTCAGGATTCGAACCTGTGTGGGCAAGCCCCAATGGATTTCTAACCCATCGCCTAAACCACTCGACGAGAACTACATGCTTACCGAGGTTACAGAGCTAAGCAGGATTGTAGGGACTGTAAGAGGTTTTCACAGTTTATGAGTGTAGTGGGGACAGGAGGAAAATACCAAATTACGGAGAGTTTAAGATTGAAGGATTCGGCAGAAAAATAGTACAGGGTTAATACAGGATTCTTGACAGTGAGGAGTAACAGAAAAATCTTGGGGTCAACGTCCAGAGATACTTCAAATTTGCCACCCAAGTTGTTAGGGTTGTTAGGAAAGCCAATCATGTGTCGGCTTTCGTTTGCAGGGGCTTGACTTTAAGAGCCGCGAGGTTATGCTTCAGCTCAATACAGGGTGTGGTTAGACCACAATTGGAATATTGTGTTCTGTTCTGGTTGCTTCATTACAGGAAAAATGTGGAAGTTTTGGAAATGGGTGCAGATGAGATTTATCAGGATTCTGCCTGGATTGGAGGGCAGGTCTAACCAAGAAAGGTTGAGGGAGCCAGGGCTTTTCTGTTTGGAATGAAAAAGGATGAGAAGTGACTTGATAGAGGTGTACGAGAAATTGAGGTGGCCCGAGATTTTTCCCATTGCCAAAATGGCTATAACTAGGAGGCAAAATTGTAAGGTAATTGGAGGAAGGTTGAGGGGAGATGTCAGAGGTAGCTTCTTTACACAGAGTGTGCTGGATGAGTGGAGTGTACTGCTAGTGTGGTTGATAGAATCAGATACATGAGGGACATTTAAGTAACTTTTGGATAGGCACAAGAATGATAGCAAAATAAATTTCCCAAAATGGAGACCTGTGACCAATGGTGTTCCACAGAGATCCGTGCAGGGCCTGCTGTTGCTTGTGACACATATCAATGATTTGGAGGAAGGTAACAGTTCCTTGATTAGCAGGTTTGCAGATGACACTAAGATTCGTGGAGTATCAGACAGTGAAGGGGAATGTCAGATAATACAGCAGAATATAGATAAATTGGAGAGGTGGGCAGGGAAATGGCAGATGAAGTTCAATCCGGGCAAATGCAAGGTGATACATTTCGGAAGTTCCAATTCAAAAGTGAAATATACAGTAAATGGGAAGGTCCTGGGGAATATTGAGATATGGGTAATCAGGTCCATTGTTCCTTGAAGGTGGCACCCCAGGTCAGTAAAGTGGTCAAGGCGGCATATTGCATGCTTTCCTTCATTGGACGGGATATTGAGTACAAGAGTTGGCAGGTCATGTTACAGTTGCATAGGACTTTGGTTTAGAATATTACGTACAGTTCCGGTCTCCACATTACCAAAAGGATATGCATGCTTTGGAGAGGGTGCAGAGGACGTTCACCAGGATGTTGCCTGGCATTGAGGGCGTTAGCAATAAGGAGAGATGGAATAGTTTTGGATTATTTTAATTAGAAAGATGAAGGTTGATTGGGGACCTGATTGAGGTTTGCAAAATCATGGGATGTATAGACAAGGTGGATAGCAAGAAGCTTTTTTCCCAAGAGTGCAAAATTTAATTACTAGGGGTAACGAGTTCACAGTGAGAGGGGAAAGGTTTAGGGTAGATATGCGTGGCAGTCGCCCATACGCAGATAGTGATGGGGGCCTAGAACACTTTGCCAGCGGAGGAGGTACAGGAAGGAATGATAACGTCAGTTAAGGTGTATCCACACAGATGCATCTTAATGGGCAGGGAGCAGATCCTCACAAAATAGGCGACGGGTTTAGACAGAGAATCTGGATCAGCGGAGGCTTAGCGGGCTGAAGAGCCTGTTCCTGTGCTGTGATTTTCTTTGTTCTTTCAATGGTCTGCACATTAGATTGATCTTAGAGTTGGATAAAAGCTTGACACAACATTGAGGGCTGAAGGGCCTGTAATGTGCTGTACTGTTCCGTGCTTTAAATGGGGAGAGTTACAATGGCAGGAAGAGGTTTCAGGAGGCTGGAGAGGATGGGATCTGAGTGAAGAGATACATGAGGAAGGGTTTACTAGGATTGTCGGAGGTAACAAAGACAGCAATGGTCTGATCTGGAGAAGACAACCCAAACTGGGAGAGTTGTGGGGACTGGAGGTGGTTTCACAAGGAGCACGTAGAGCCACAGGATGTCACACAAATGTGGAGAGCTGTACGGTCTACATGTGTCCATGAAGATGGAGAGGTTGGGAAGGATGGAGCAGTTTACTGGGAGAACGGTGTTAGTAGGATGGAGCGGTTTACACAGACAGGGAGGATTTTCGGTGAATGGAGCAGATTGCAGAGATAAAGTTGGTTGTATAAACTGGAGGACCAAACAGAGATATGGAGGGTAGTCGTGACTGAAGATGTTTATAGATATAGGAAGTTTTACTTCTGCAGATTATTTAGATATGGAGGGTGTGGAGTCTGACAGATTTTCCAGAAGGGCAGTAATTTTGGTTGGAGACAGTTTCACAGATAAGGAAGCATAAGTAACCTCCTCCAGTTTGGTCAAAGTGAAAAGGGTTGTAGGGGAGGGTGACATTTACACAGATAGGGGTGTCACTGCAGGAGAAGGTTATGGAGATGGGTAAATGGATGGAGATACAGGAGGGGCTTACATTGAAAGGATGGGTGTTAGCGATGGGATGATGTTACATAGAAAATGAGTCTTCTCAGAACTGGATCGGGAGAATCACAGGCTTTCAGTGGGTTCTACAGATTGGGAGTGCTGCAGGGACCTGAGAGGGCTGTTCTGGCTCCACAGAGTGATAGTGTCTTTAGGACTGGAAGAGGTTACGTAGATACGGAAATATTGAAGACGATGTGTGCCGCCTTCTTTTTCTTGAACAGAGCCTCAATATCCCCATTCAGCCAGGGATCCCTAAACTTGCCAGCTTTTGCCTTCACTCTAACAGGGACATATTGGATTCTTGAGATCACACTTTTAAAAGCCTCCCATTTGCCAGTCATTCCTTTTCCTTCAAAGACTCACCCAGTGAATGGTTGCATCATGTGGAGGAGCCGGTGTTGGATTGGGGTTGACAACGTTAAAAATCACACAACACCAGCTTACAGTCCAGCAGGTTTATTTGCAGGCACTAGGTTTCAGAGCGCTGCTCCTTCATCAGGTGGTTGTGGAGCACAATAAACAGGCACAGAATTTATCGCTGGAAATGTGTTGCTGGAAAAGCGCAGCAGGTCAGGCAGCATCCAGGGAACAGGAGAATCGACGTTTCGGGCATAAGCCCTTCTTCAGGAATGAGGAAAGTTTGTCCAGCAGGTTAAGATAAAAGGTAGGGCGGAGGGACTTGGGGGAGGGGCGTCGGAAATGTGATAGGTGGAAAGAGGTCAAGGTGAGGGTGATAGGTCAGACTGGGGTGGGGGCGGAGAGGTCGGGAAGAAGATTGCAGGTTAGGAAGGCGGCGCTGAATTCGATGGATTTGACAGGGTGGGGGGAGGGGAAATGAGGAAACTGGTGAAATTTATAGCAACAGTATTGCAGTGCCATGGAATATAATACCAAACAAATTTAGTTTAAGTTTTCATCTTTCAGAATGATCACCTGGACTTCGAAAGCTGGTGCTTTGAATTAAATCTGTTGGACTATAACCTGGTGTTGTGTGATTTTTAATTCACCCAATGGACCTCTGTTCGATCCTGCCAAATAGCCCCAAACATGGCCCTGCTCCAGTTTCGCAACTTAATCTGTGGACGTATCTGATCTTTTTCCGTAACTATGTTAAAACAAGGACAGTTGTGGTCATTGGACCCAAAGTGCTCTCTGACTGACACTTCAGTCACTTGCCTGACCTCATTTTCTGAGGGGAGGTCTCCTTTTCAGCTGCCTGAGTAGAGTGTGGCCCTCTCCATTTTGATCTAGGAAACTTTCTTGGACACATTTAACAAATTTCTCCCCATACAGGACTTTTACACTCTGGGTGGTCCAGTCAATTCAGGGGAAGTTAAAATCTCTAACCAATACTACTCTATTATTTCTATAGGTACCTGCAATCTCTCTTTACATCTGCTCCTCTCGTAACCGCTGGCTATTTGGGGGTCCAGAACACAATCGCATGCAGACTGACCATCCCCTTTTTGATTCTAACTTCTAACCATATGACCTCATTTGATCACCCCGAAAGAGTATCCTCTCTAAGCACTGTTGTTACGTCCTCCCTTATCAAAAGGGTAGCTGTCCCTCATCACTTACTTGTCCTTCTGTCACGCCTGTAGCTTCTATGTCCTAGAACACTGAGCTTCCAGTCGTGCCCTTCTCTCAGCCATGTTCCTGTTATGGCTATAATATTCCAGTCCCCAGAGCCAATCAATCCTCTGAGCTCGTCTGCCTTACCTGTCAGGCCTCGTGTGTCGAAATAAATGTCCTTTAAACCAGAAGTCTTGTCCCTCCCTTGATTGTGGCCCGGGATATCCTGGATAGGAAACTTGCTCTCGGTGGCTGATGCATTTTTCCCTTGACTGGTCGATGGTACCTCTCTTACTCAGAGTCCAAATCCCTGCCAAACTAGTTTAAACCCTCCAGGGTAAGACAAGCAAATCTCCACCCTGGGATACTGGTGCCCCTCTGGTTCAAGTCAAACGTGCCCTCCCCCTTGTTCAGGTTACCTCTACCCAAGAAGAGATCCCAATGAACCAAGAACGAAAAACTCTACCCTTCCACCATCTCCTCAGCCACACATCCGTCTGGCCTATCTTTTGTTTCTCTTCTCACTGGCACGTGGCACTGGGAGTAATCCGGAGATCACTACCCTTGAGGTCCTGCTTTTTGACTTCTTTCCTCACTCCCTGAACGTATTTCACAGGATCCTATCCCCTTGACTAATGATGTCATGCGGGCCGATGTGCACAATGACCTCTGGCTGTTCACACTCTCCTTCAGAATGTTCAGTAACGAATCAGATACATCCTTGACCCTGGTACCCGGGAGGCAGCACATCATCCTGGGGTCTCTTCTGCAGCCACACAGTCTCCTGTCTGTCTCCCTCACAACTGAGTCTCCTATCAGTATTGCGATCGTTAGAAAGGATCTGGCAAATAGAGACTGGGAGGACTATCTGCAGTTGGGTTTATATTTGGAAAGAAAGAGTATGCTAAAGTGATACAGTGAGAATTCAGGGTCAGTGTGTTCATCCCGAGGGAATAGTAAAGGCAGCAAGTCTAGTGAATACTGATCAATCGATATCGTGAGTTTGATAAAGAAAATACAGTGCAATAAAAATACAGGTGAAGCTATTCAAACGTTTAGGGAGTGCAAGGGGGCCCCTTGAAAATGAATGACAAACAATGGTCATTAAATATCCTTGGTAGATAGTGTTAAGGAAAAGCCACAGGTATTTTAGCAGTATAGTTAGAATAAGAGAATTACTGGGGAAAGAGTAGGGCCTGTTTGAAACTAAAGGGACAATCTGTGCATGGAGCCAGAGGAAGTAGGTGAGATCTTCAATGAATACTTCCCATCTGTATTCACACAGGAGAAAGACATTGTAGCCAGGGATTTCAGTTGGGATTGTGAGGCTCTCGAACATGTTCAGAACAATCAGGTGGAAGTATTTTTTTTCACATACATAAAGGTGGAGACATCCCCAGTGCCCAATGAAATGTATCCCAGGCTGCTGTGGGAGGTAAGGGAGGAGATTGCTGGGGCCCTTGTGGATATATTTAAAACTTTGCTGGCCGCAGGTGAAGTGCTGAATGACTGAAGGATCGCTAATGTGGTTCCTTTGTTCAGGCAGGGCAGCAGGGATAGGCCCGGTAATTACAGAGCAGATAATCTGACAGCAGGGGGAGGGGAATTATTGGACACAATTCTGAGGGACAGAATGAATCAACATTTGAAAAGGCAGAGATCGATTAGGGATACTCATCACGGATTTGATAGAGTAAGATCCTCTCCCAATTTCTGATTAGATAATTATTTAAAATAACGATTGAGGATTTTGATGAGGGCAGTGCAGAAGATGTAGATTACATGGAGTTCATTAAGGCGTTTGACAAAATCCCTCATGGAACGTTGGTCCAACAGACCAATGGGATCCAAGGCAATTTGGCAACCTGGATCCACAATCGTGGAGGGTTGGTTTTGCGTTTGAAATTCTTTCACCAGCGGGTGTACCACAGGGGTCTGCGCAGCAAACATTGCTGTTTATTATAGAACATAGAAACGTTCAGCACAAAACAGGCCCTTAGGCCCACGATGCTGTGCCGAGACTTAATCTTTATGTAAAATATAGTAACTTAACCTACGCAACCCTCAACTCACTGCTATCCATGTGCATGTCCAGCAGTCGCTTAAATGTCCCCAATGACTTTGCTTCCACCACCTCAACTGGCAACCCATTCCATTCATTTACAACTCTCTACCTAAACAACCTACTCTGATGTCTCCTTTGTACCTTCCTCCTAATATCTTCAAACTATGACTTCTCGTAAAAGTCCATCCTGCCCTGGGGAAAATTCTCTGGCTATTGACTCTATGTATTCCACTCATTATTTTGTGCAGTATTATGTGCATTAATGAGTTCGATGTGAAATCAGAAGCTATCATTATCAGGTTTGCAGATGACATGAAATGTGAGGATGTCATTCACAGTGAGGTGAATGGTCTCAGGCCACAGTCTGAAGGTTGAGGCTGAGAAAGAATTTCAAGACAGGAATTTAAATAGACAAGACAGGCAAAAGCACAGTAGACAATAAGGGAAAACTGATCGATTAAAGTGCATTCATTTCAAAGTAAAAGGCCTAACAGTTAAGGCAGATGAACTCAGTGCGTGAATGGGAACATGGGACTGGGGTACCATATTTTTACAAAAACACAGCTGATGGAGGGACAGGACTGGGAGCTCAACGTTCCAGGGTACAGATCATACAGAGGGGATAGAACAGGAGGTGAGAGAGGAGGAGGAGTGGTGGTTTTGATCACTGAAAACATTACAGCAGCACTTAGAGAGGATATTCCAGGGTATCGCCCAGTGAAGCTATAATAGTGCAACTGAGAAATGAGAATGGGTCATCGTTTGATATGACTGTACTACAGCCCCCCAACAGTCAGCGGGAATTTGAGCAGAAAATATGTCGGGAGATCTCAGAGATCTGTAAGAATGACAGGGTTGTAATGGTCGGGGATTTTAACTTTCCAAACCGAGACTCGGACTGCGAGAATGTTCAGAGCCTGGATGCGAGGAATTTGTTAGCCATGTTTAAGAAAACTGTCTCAGTTAGAATGTCAATGGTCGGACTGCAGAAAGGGGTAAAACCTGACCTCCCCTTGGGAAACAAGGAATGGAAAGGGACTGAGTTCTTTGTGGGGCAACACTTTTGCAAAGTCATCACAATTCTATTAGTTTGCAAATAGCGATGGAAAAGGACAAGTCTGGTCCACAAGTTAAAGATCAAAACTGGCCTTGCTTCAATTCAGAAGGTATTAGTCAAGAGCTTTTAACAATTGATTGTGGAGACTAGTTGCAGGTAAAGGGCCGTCAGGCAGGTGGGAAAATTTCAAAAGAGCAATAAAATGAGACTTCAGGGCCAGCATATTCCTGTTAGTGTGAATGACAATGCTGACACAAGTAGGAGACATTGGATAACGGGGGGTATTGAGGCTCTGGTCAACAAAAAGGGGGCACATGTCACATAGAGCCAGCTGGGTTAAGAGAATCCATTGAAGAACATTGCGGGTGGAGTAATACATTTAAGAGGGAAATCAGGAGGGCCGAAAGGGGACCACAGAAATCTTTGGCAGATCAGACTGAGGAAAATCCAAAGAGATTCTACATGAATATTAACAACAGAAGATTAACTAGGGGCAGAATATGGCACCTTGAAGATGAATGGGGCCATCCAATTGTGGAACAACAGGAGATGGGTGAGATCTTGAATGAAAATTTCATGTTTGAACTTACTGAGGAGAAAGACTGGGGAACTCAGGGAAATAAACAGGGAAATAAACAGGGATATCATCAAAATACTCCACATAACAGAACAGGAGGTACTGAAGGTTCTAAAATGCAGGGAAGATGGACACATCCAAGGGAACTTATCAGTTATATCCCAGGATATTGTGGGAAGCTCAGGAAGAAATTGTGGGGTCCCATAAAGAGATATTTCTATTACTGACAGCCACGGGTAATGAACTGGAAGCCTGGAGGGTGGCTAATCTTGTGCCAGTGTTTTAGGAATGTCTGCGAGGGAAAGCCATGGACATAAACACTAAGTAGCTTGATGTCAGTGGTGCAAACGCTGTTGGAAGCGTTTCCGCAGGACAGGAGTTACATGCATTTGCAACGGCATGGATTGATTAGGGACAGAGAGCACAGCTTTGGAGTACTGCATAGAATTCTGATCATCCTGATTTAGGAAGCATTTAGGAAACTGTAAATGGAGCAAAGATTGACAAAGATGTTACTGATACTGGAGGGTTTGACAGAATCGGAGAGGCTGGATAAGCTGGAAAGTAACATGGGTGGGATGAGACAGCTTTGGCAGATAAGGTTAAGAAGAATGCAAATACTTTTCTACAGCACGCAAGTAGAAAAGAACAACTGGAGAGATACTATGGCCTCTCAAAAATCAGTGAGGCCATCCAAGTATGGATCCACAGGAGATGCGCGAGGGCCTAAATGAGAGTTTCATGTCACAACATACTGTGGACAAAGACCAGGAAACAAAGAGAAAGAAACAGTGATGTCTTGTAAAGAGTCCCTATTACAGAAGAGGTGGTGCTGGAGGTCTTAGAACACAGAAAGCCCTAGGTCCTGAACAAGTGTATACCAGAACATTGTGATAAAGTTGTGGCAGGGATACGAGCAGAGATATTTATATCATTGTCCTTCGCATTTTAATTGGGTGTAGGTGGCTGAGGGGTGACCTTATAAAGGTTTAGAAAACCATGAGGGGTACAGGTAAGGTGATTAGCCAAAGTCTTTACCCCAGGGTAGTGGAGTCCAAAACTAGACGGGATTGAACTGCAGAAGGAGAAGGTGTTAGCAATTCTGGAAAGTGTCAAAAAATATAAGTCCCATGGGCAAGATGGGATTTATCCTTGGTTTGTCTGGGAGTCTAGGAAGGAGACTGCCGAGCCTTTGACTTTGATCTTTATGTCGTCATTGTCTGCAGTAATAGTGTCAGAAGGCTCGAGGACAACAAATGTGGTCCCCTTGACGAAGAAGGGGAATAGAGACAGCCCTGATAATCATAGAGCTGTGAGCCTTACTTTGATTCTGGGTAAAGTGTTGGAAAGGCTTGTAAAAGCCAGCATTTATAATAATCTGGAGATGAGGACGTTGATGAGGGATAGTCAGCACGGTTTTGTGAAGGGTAGGTCATGTCTCACAAACCTTATTGACTTCGTTGAGGTGACCAAACAGGTGGATGAGGGTAAAGCAGATCTTGGTAGTGCAGATGAGCAGAGAGATTACTTTGTCCATGTACATATATCCTTGAAAGTTGCCAGTTTGATAGGGTTGTTAAGAAGGAAGTGTTGAAAAATGTGGTGCTAGAGAAACACAGCAGGCCAGGCAGCATCTGAGGAGCAGGAAAATCGACGTTTCAGGCATAAGCCCTTCTTCAGGAATCCTGAAACGTCGATTCTCCTGCTCCTTGGATGCTGCTTGGCCTACTGTGTTTTTCCGGCACCACATTTTTCAACTCTGGTCTCCAGCATCTGCAGTCCTCATTTTCTCCTTGTTAAGAAGGCATTCGGCATGTGAGCTTTTATTGGGACAGGGTTTGAGTTTCAGAACCATGAGATAATGCTGCAGTTGTACACAAGTCTGGTGCGGCCACATTTGGAGTGTTGCCTATAGTTCAGATCACCGCATTAGATGAAAGATGTGAAAGATTTGGACAGGGTTCCAAGGAGATTTACTAGGATGTTACCTGGGACGGAGGGAAGGTGTTATGCGGAAGGCTGAGGGACTTGAATACGGTTTTGTTTGAGAGAAGAAGTTTGAGCCCAATTAATTGAGTCAGATAAGATAATCAGAGTGTGAGATGGGTTGGACATTGAGCGCCATTTCCCTCAGGTGGTGATGCCTAGCACGTGGGCAGATAGCTTTAAATTGAGGTAGTAATTAATATTAATATTAATTAATAGATATGGGACAGAAGCCAGAGGTAGGCTCCTTACTCAGAATAGTCAGGGCATGGAATTCATGGCCTGCTACAGTAGAGGATTCGCCAACTTTAAGGGCATTTAAACGGTCATTGGGCAGGCATATGGATGAGAATGGAATAGGGAAGGTTAGATGCGCTTCAGATTGGTTCCACAGGTCAGCGCAATATTGACGGTCGAAGGGCCATGTTCTATGTTCTGTGTTCTCGAGGGCATAAGTATGAGATGGGAGAGAAAAACAACTTAAAAGTGATTGGAGGAGATCATTTTCCACACAGAGGATGGTGCATGTATGGAATAGGTTTCCAGAGGAAGTAGTCGAGAAAAGTACAATGACAACATGCGAAAGACATTTGGACAGGTACATGGGGAGAAGGTTTGAAGGGATATGGGTCAAATACAGGGAAAAACGACTCGTTCAGGGACTCCTATCACTATGGGCTAGTTGGAGTGAAGGAACTGTCTTCGTTCTGCATGACCCTGTCTCCAGCCATTGGAGCACGAGACTAACGTGATAAGGCATGTTGCACACACTGAAGGAAGTAACAGATATAGGGATTTTAGTCTGGAATACAGTACATTTCAAATATGTGGAAGGACTGTCGGAAAGGGAGGAGGTTACAAGGACAGGAACTGTTATTGGAGTTAAAAATTATTGAAGACACTGGTCCACAAGACATGCGATAGATAGAGTGTTGCATAGTGATGAGTCTTAGTACAACAGAAGTTACAGTAGGGGTGGTGATTGAGCCTGGGGTGTGTCTGTACTGTACTCCCCCTCCAGCACTGTATCTAAGTCCTGTTTGGTTAACCGATGTTGGGAGATCCCTCATTGCTCTCTGCTCTGTTCACTGTTAGTGATCTTACCTCAGTGCAGGATTTATTGAAGACTCCAGATCTCCCTTCCCTTTGTCTCTCTGGCTGACCAACCATCTTTAATGTGGTGATGGATGAGACACCCAGCAGCTGGGAAGTCTATTGAGTCAGGAAATTCCTGAGTAACTACAGGAGACAGAGAAACAGACAGAATGGGAAATTAGACTGATCCAGTGAGGGATACACATGGAGAATGGCACTGAGTCCCACAGAGATCTGGAAAATCCCAGTCTCCATCCATGGCCTGTGCTGTTGTGTCTCTCTGGAGTGGGAACTTCAATTGTCTCAGGATCTGGAGTAGCTGCAAGAGCTAGAGACGTTGACAGAGTCAGTAATTAGATCCTCACAGTGAGGGACATCACATGGAGAGAGACTGAGTGATATTACCAGTGTGCAGGAAGATTTCAGAATGAAACAATCATGTAGGACGAATAGGTATAGGATCCTAAGGCACTGCTATCAGTGCTCAGGAATGACCAACCTTTCAGCAGATGAAGTGATGGCCTAATGGTACTGTTGCTGGAGCATATATCCAAAACCTCACCCAATGATCAGTGGAGGCAGGTTTCAATCCCACCATCAGAAATGGTGGAATTTGCAATCATTTTTTTTTAAAATTGCAAATAATAATCCATGAATAAATACAAAATCATTGCTGATATCCACAACAATGTTTGTTCATCAAAAATACACTTGGGAACATCTGCCATCCTCACATGATCTGCATGACATCCCCACAGCAAAGTGTTTGACTCTCAATTACCCTCTGAAATGGCCAAGCAAGTTACTCAGCTCAATGGCAGCTAGAGCTGGGCAGGAAAGGCTGGTCAGCCAGAGACACCCACATTCCATACCTGATTTTAAAAATAAATCATTCGGATGGTCCCACAAGAACTGTGCTGGGACCAGTGTCCTGGACAAGGACGTCGGTAGTTTTATGGACAAGGCTTTCAACTGACAGAGACGATGCAGGGACAGGGTTCAGGTGAAAGAAGCTTTCCAAATCCAAACAGAAAAGGCGAAGCATTGGAACAGCATGGGAATGTGACTGAAGACAAGCAGGAAGGAACAGGATGGGACAGAGTTTAACTAAAACTGTACGTCAACGAATCAATTTGTGACAGGAAATTGTAGGAAACAGTAAATTATGTTTTTTTTTTGTGGAATGGACAAAGTCTCTGCCATAAGGTAGATGGATTTGTGACACAGAGATAAAAGAGAGTTAGACACAAGGGTGACGTGGTTACAGGGTGAACAAATGGTGGACATAAATATTCAATGGTTCACAACCTTGCGGAAACTCAGGCAAAATGGACAACGCTATCAATATGGATAGGAGAAAGTGAGGTCTGCAGATGCTGGAGATCAGAGCTGGAAATGTGTTGCTGGAAAAGCGCAGCAGGTCAGGCAGCATCCAGGGAACAGGAGAATCGACGTTTCGGGCATAAGCCCTTCTTCAGGAAGAAGGGCTTATGCCCGAAACGTCGATTCTCCTGTTCCCTGGATGCTTGCTGACCTGCTGCGCTTTTCCAGCAACACATTTCCAGCTATCAATATGGATAACAAAGTCATTACAGAGAAAGCATTTGGCCTCAGATCATGAAGTAGAGTCAGTCTGAATGTAAATCCTGGCTACTACTTGCCGAGGACACAAGCAGCAGAACAGTTTTAGCCACCGAACAACATTTCATTGCTCATCACTGCATTACACAGGAACTCATTGGAATTTTTTAACAAATACTGTGATAATTTTGGGAAACATCAATATTCATAAAATGTGGGACAATCATAATAGCAAGAGTGATATTGGAAGAGGAGTTCAGAGAATTTTTTTCGTTTTTTTTTAATGACAAATTGTGCAACTGGCTAGGGACATAACAATCTCAGAGCGACCGTTGTGTTACGAAACTTAGTGAATGAGTAATGTCACCTGGAGAGATCCTCTGCGAAATTGTGATAAAGTGCAGTTTAAAGAAATATAAAGTTTTAAAGTGAATCACAGAAAGGACAAGCTCCAACTAGAAACAAAAACAGCCAATTATAAGGGTTTGAGATGAGAACTGACCAAGGTAATGAGGCGAAACAGACTGAAATATGTGCCTGTAAATGAACAGTTTGAAGGAACAGTGTAACTCACTCAACAAAAGAACATTCCATTGAAACAGACAAAACCTCAGCAAGAAATTCCTACCGGCCACTCACTCAGGACAAAATATATCATATTAGATTATGAGGCTTAGACGATCACAACAAAGTACTTAAAATCCTGAAGTGAGAGACTGTTTTAGGAGTAAGTGTTAAAGGGATTGCAAAGGGTCTGCTAGCAGGAGTTGGGCAGTGGGAAGGGGAAATCAGTGTCAGGATTTAACATCACAATAGGAACAGGGAGAGGTGAAGGTGCCAGAGGTGGCAAGAGTGTTACAGAGAGTGGTCAGGGCCTGAACGATATTACAAAGCCAGTATGAATTGCTGCAGCTGGAGGGGTTTGCAGAGGCAGGGAGGGACATATGCATTTTTATTTATTAATTCATGGGATGTGGGTGTCACTGCTAATTACACAGAGGACAGCTCAGAGTCAGCCATATTGCTGTGGGTGTGGAATCACATGTTAGCCAGACCAGGTTAGAACGTCAGATGTTCTACACAAGAGGAGGTCAGTGAACCAGATGAGTTCTTCCCACTGTTCAACAATGCTTTTATGGTGGCCTCACCAATGTCTTGTACAGATACAACATGACGTCCCAACTCCTAGTCTCAATGGTCTGCCCAATGAAGGAAACCATCCCAAACGCCTTCTTCACCAGCCTGTCTACCTGTGACACCACTTTCAAAGAACTGTGTACCTGTATCCCTGGGTCACTGACTGACAACACTACCCAGGGCCCGAACATTAACTGTACAAGTCCCACCCTGGTTTGTTTCACCAAAATGGCACACTTCACATTTATCTAATTAAACTCCATCTGCTATTTTCCAGCCCAATATCCCAGCAGTATTGTTCATCCTGTTGTATTATAGATAACCTTCTTCACTGTCCACATAACCACCAATTTCAGTGTCACCCAAACAATTTACCAGGAAACCAATATTCCCATCCAAACCATTTATCTAAATGACAAACAACAGGGGACCTACTACACCGCTGGTCACATGCCTCCAGTCAGAAAAACAACATGTCTCCCATCACCCTCTGTCTCCTACCATCAAGCCCAATTTTGTATCCAGTTGACTAGCTCCTCCTAATGCCATAACCTATTAAACAGATCTGAGCTTATTACCCAGTTTACTCTTCAACACATAGAACACAGAACAGTACAAAACAAGACCCTTTGGCCATGATGATATGCCAATCTTTTATCCGACCGTAAGATCACAAAAAAAGTGGCAGATAAAGTTTAATTCAGATAAATGCGAGATGCTGCATTTTGGGAAAGCAAATCTTAGCAGGACTTATACACTTTATGGAAAGGTCCTAGGGAGTGTTGCTGAACCAAGAGACCTTGGGGTGCACGTTCATAGCACCTTGAAAGTCGAGTCGCAGGTAGATAGGATAGTGAAGGAGGCGTTTGGTATGTTTTCCTTTATTGGTCAGAGTAGTGAGTACAGGAGTTGGGAGGTCATGTTGCGACTGTACATCACATTGGTTAGGCCACTGTTGTAATACTGCGTGCAATTTTGGTCTCTTTACTATCGGAAAGATGTTGGGAAACTTGAAAAGATTTACAAGGATGTTGCCAGGTTTGGAAGATTTGAGCTATAGGGAGAGGCTGAACAGGCTGGGGCTGTTTTCCCTGGAACATCAGAGATGGAAGGGTGACCTTATAGAGGTTTGCAAAATTATGAGGGGCATGGATAGGGTAAATAGACAAAGTATTTTCCATGGGGTTGGGAAGTCCAGACTAGAGGGCATAGGTTTAGGATGAGAGGGGAAAGATATGAAAGAGACCTAAGGGGCAACTTTTTCATGCAGAGGATGGTACGTGTATGGAATGAGCTGCCAGAGGAGGTGGTGGAGACTGGTACAGTTGCAACATTTAAGAGGCATTTGGATGGATATATGAATAGGAGGGGTTTGGAGGGATATGGACCGGGTGCTGGCAGGTGGGAATAGATTGGGTTTGGATATCGGGTCAGCATGGACGGGTTGGACCGAAGGGTCTGTTTCCATGTTGTACATCTCTATTACTCACCTTTCATTTTATTATCATCCATGTGCCTATCCAGAAGTATATTAAATGTCCCTCATCTAATTTTACTGCCACCAGTGGCAGTGCATTCCACTCAGCCACCACTCTGTATGTAACGCACCTACCTCTGAAATCTCCCTTTAACCATCCGCTAATCACCAGAAATTTATACCCCCTTGTAATAACTAGTTATGTCAGGGTAAAAAATCTCTCTCTATTCACTCTATGACTGTCATCACCTTGTTCATCTCTGCCAAGTCCCCCCCCCCCCCGCCCCATTCTTCACGCCAATGAGAAAAGCCTTAGCTCCCTCAACCTTTCTTCATAAGACATGCTCTCCAGTCCAGGCAGCATCCTGGTAAATCTCCTCTTTACCCTCTCTAAAGCTTCCACATCCTTCCTGTAATGAAGGGAACATAACTTTTCACAATATTCCAAGTGGGGTCTAACCAGGGCTCTATAGAGCTGCAGCATAACCTCACAGCTTCAAAACCCAATCCCCAAACTAATGAAATCCCACACAATATATTCCTTCTTAACAAGCCTATCAGCTTGGGTGGATTCTATGAGGGACCTAGGGACTTGGAACCCAAGATCCCTCTCTGTTCCTCCACACTGCCAAAGATCCTGCCTTTGACTCTGTATTCTGCATTCAAATTCAATCTTCAAAATGAATGACTTCACACTTTTCCCAGATTGAACTCAATCTGCCACTTCTCAGCCCAATTCTGCATCCTGTCAATGTTCCGTTGCAACCCACAACAGCCCTCCACACTATCAACCACTCCACCAACCTTCGTGTCATTGGGAAACTTACTAACCCCTCTTTTAATCACACATCCAAGTCATTCATAAACTTACAAAGAGCAGAGGTCCTGTAACCTCTCCCTGCAGAAAACCACTGGTCACTGAGCTCCAGGATGAATGCTTTCCATCGATCATCACCCTCTATCTTCTGTGGGCCAGTAATCCTGTATCCAGACAGGTTTCCTTGTACCCCATGCCTCCGTACCTTTTGAATGAGTCATAAAGATGTTTTGTCACATTCTCAAAAGATTCAATAAGACTTGTAAGGCATGACCTGTCCCTTACAAAACCATGCTGACATCTCTAATCAAACTATGGTTTTCCAAGGAATAATAAATCCTGTCTCTCAGAGTCCTCTCCAATAATCTGTACACCACAGACATAAGACTGACACGTGTGCAATTCCCAGGATTATCCCTATTCCCTTTCCTGAACAAGGGAATAATATTTTCCTGCCTGCAATCATCTGGTCCGACTCCAGTGGACAGTGAGACTGCAAAGGTCATCACCAGGTGCTCAGCAATCCACTCCCTCGGTTCTTGTAGTAACGTTGGAGGCATCCAGTCTGAGTCAGCGACTTATCTATCCTTATCTTTCACAAAATTCTCAGCACATCCTCCTTCTTAATATCCACCTGTTGACGTACATTAGCCTGTTTCACGCTGTCCTCACAAACGCCAAGATCCTTCTCAGCAGTGAATACTGAGGCATAGTATTCATTAAGGGCCTCCCCTCCCTCCTGTGACTCCAGGCACAAGTTCCTTCCACTATCCCTGACCGGCCCTATCCTCACTTTGGCCTTGCTCTTGTTCCTCCCATAAGTGGAGAATACCTCATGGTTTTCCTTAATCCTTGCAACAATGCTTTTTCATGCCCCCTTCTAGTTGCCCTCATTATATCTCTCAGTTCCTTCCTGGTACCTTCGAGAATCCCTACAGTTTGGAAATGGGCCATTTGGCCGAACAGCTCCATATCAATCCTCCAAAGAGTATCCAACCCAGCCCCATTCCCCCACCCTATTACTCTCCATTTGCCCTGACTAATGCGCCAAACCCTGAACACTATGGGTTATTTAGCATGGCTAAACCACCAAACTGGCACATCTTTGGGCTGTTGGGGAGGGAACTGGAGCACCTGGAGGAAACCCACAGAGAGAGTGCGCAAACACCCCACAGACAGTCGCCTGAGGCTGTAATTGAAATGGAGTCCGTGGTTCTATGAGGTAGCAGTGCTAACCACTGAGACACCGTGCCATCCAATGCAACTCTCTGGAGCCCTGTCTGATACTTGCTTCCTCAACCTTAAGTAAGCTTCTTTCTTCCTCTTGATTAGATGCTAAAGTCCATGTGGACAATGTTCACTGCTCTGCCTTCATCTATATTTGGCCACCTCCTCGAAGAGTCAATACGGTTTGTGCAACATAGTTTTCCACTCACAAAGCCATGCTGACCATCTCGATTCAGCCTTTACCTTTGTTAATATAAGGATCTAACAACTTCCCCATCACTGGTCTCACGGGGCTGTAATTTCCTGGCTTTTCCCTGCACTCCTTCAGTGATGGAACAGCATTAGCCAACCTCCAGTCTTCCAACATCTCACTGTGTCTGTTGATAATATAAATATCTCTGTTAGGGACACTGCAATCTCTTCCCTAGCTTCCCACAATATTCAAGGATCGACCTAATGAGCTACTGAAGACTGATCTACCTTTATTTATTGTAAGATTCCAGCACTTTCTCTTCTCTGGTGAGGATTCTTTCCAAGACATCACTATTTATTTCCCCACGTTCCCAAGCTTCCATGTCTTTCGCCACAGTAAATACTGACAAGATTATTTTGTTGAATACTTCACCATCTCCTCTGGTGCCACATATGGGTGACCTTATTGATCTTTAAGGGGCCCTATTCTCTACCAAGTTACTCTTTAGCCCTTATTGAAACTTGCATAAAGGCTTCTGATAATTCAATACACCATATCCCCTATACCACTACACCCCTCCTACACCCTTACAATTATGCCATTTGTATTCACACCAACATATTAAATCCAGCAGGCTCGTTGCTGTATCAGTCGGCATGGAGACCACGGTCACACACGGTTACTGTACTGCCCTTGCCATAAGTACATTCAGTCTCCTGACTGTAACCATATTGACATTCCCATCACTGTTTGGTGCCGACAAATGAATTCCTGCTAACGGTTGCTGCTTCTTGCCTATTCGCAGCTCCACTTTTGATATTCAGATCCACATGACTGTCTCATTAATGCATTAACCTCATCCTTCCTTCATAACTTGTTGGCTTTTTGCCTAGTCTGCCTATTGGGATTAGATTGGGTTGGAATATCTGCTCAGCATGGATGGATTGGACCGAAGGGTTGGTTTCCATGTTGTACATCTCTCTGACTCTATGACTCTATCCCAACAACCCTTCAGTATTCACCTCCCAGCGATGGTCATTCTGGAGCTACATCTCCGCAATGACAGTTCCATCATATCTGTTCACTGTCATTCCATCTTCCTTATGGCGAATACAGGGAGTCACTCCTCAGTAGTGGGGGTTTGAACAGATGGGTAGAGGTTAGAGAGATAGGGACGCTTAGAATTAAACAGAGTTACATCTGGTAAAGAATGTCAGTGGGACAAAGGTTTTTGGGGATTGGAGGAATTTACAGAGATAGAGTGAGCTAGATTAGATTCTGGAGATAGGGATAGGGATGGAGAAAGGAAGAGGCAGGCAGAATGAGAGGCACAGACAGCGGGCTGTTTCATCTTGGAGATTATTGTGTATACTAACAGAGATATGGAATGTTGTCGTGACTGAAGACATTTACAGATGTAAGAAGGCTTCTAGGCTCTGGAGGCTACATAGATAGGAAGGTAATGGAGAATGCTAGGTTACTGGGTTGGAGACAGTTACACAAATGGGGAGGGTTGCACAAACTGAAAGAGGTTCCTGTGGTCGGGAGGGGTATGGTGTTGGGAATGAGGGTGAAAGTTAACAAGATAAAGATCAAAAAATTGGAGAAGGATAAGGAGATTACACATTTTTCACAGCTAAGGAAGGGTTATAGGAGCTGGAGAAGATTACATAAGTAGGGACGGATGAAGAGGTTAAAGACAAATGCATTGACATGGAGGGTGGTATTGGTGGCAAAAGCTTACAGGGATAGACAGGGCTGTCAGGGTTTACAGAGATGAAGGAATTTAGTATCTACTGCAGAAGGTTAGGGATTAGGTTGTTAGGGACAGGAGAACCTGACAGAAACAGAGACAGAAACAGAGACACAGAGAATGATGTGGACTAGAGGAGATTCCAAACAGAGGAAGGATTATCGGGACTGGAGAATATGACAGAAATCACTAACACAGCATGGTCCAGGATTGATGCCTGCGATTCTCTGTGTTGTCGCATCGAGGACCAGTACAGAAGAGGTGAAAGCAGGACCCTCACAAGATGGTGGGAATGAAGCCTATAATGTTGCTGTTCCTTGCCCAGCTCTGTATCTATGTCCAGTCTTCCAGGTCTGAACAGTCTACTACCTCCACCCTGTGCTGTTTACTGTGAGCGATCTTACCGGCTGCAGGATTTACTGAAGACTCCAGATCTCCCTCTCCATCTCTCTCCGGCTGACCAACCAGCTTCAATGAGGTGATGGATGAGACAAGAGTTAGGAACATCCTGATTACCTGCATGAGACCGAAATAGACAGAATGGGAAATTCGACTGATGCAATGAGGATAACTCATGCAGAGTGGCACAGAGTCCAGCAGAGATCTCGGAAATCCCAGTCTCCATCCCTGGCCTGCGCTGTTGTGTCTCTCTGGAGTGGATAATTCTGTTGATTGAGGATCTAAGAGGGAGAAATGCTGACAGAGGCAGCATATAGACTGACACAGCGAGCGATACCACATAGAGAGATACTGAGTGATATCACATTATTAGACACTGCATTAACAGGGAATTGTTTGAATTTATAACAAACGCACTGGGATAATTGTGAGGGGATTCAACCTTCCTATCTCATCATCTCTTTGGCGGTGGGTCACAGACGAGGCTGACTCTCTATCACTCTCGGGGTGGGGTGGGCAGGGGGAGGTCTAGTGTTGGCTGTCCAGACCGATGCGGCCTTCCACAGACTCTGTTACACTCTGTTGCAGAAGGTGACCATGGGAAGGGGGTCGGTGGGGCGTTGGTGTGGTCACGCGCTCCTTGTGCTGATTTCTCCTGGTTCCCATTTTCCTCACACAAAGTCTCGAGGTACTCGACACTTTCCCAATACTCCTCCCCCACTTTGGACGATCTTGGTCCAGGACTTATCAGATTTGATTCAGAGATGAAAAATAAACTATCAATTCTGAAGAAGCCAACATTTAGAAATGTGGACACATTTGTTAAAGAGATCGCTAGGGAGTCTCCGAGCATGAGGAGTACAGTAGGAAGAGGAAACATGCTCAGCGTTTAATCAAATGATCGGAACAGGGAGAGGTGAAGATGTTGGAGGTGGTGAGAGTGTTACAGAGAGGGACAAAGGCCTGAACAATGTTACAAAGCCAGTACGAATTGCTGCAGCTAGAGCTGTTTGCAGAGGTAGGGATGGACATCTGTATTTTCATTGATTCATTCATGGCCTGAAGATGTCAGCAGATGGACTAGCATACATTACCCCACTGCCAATTGCCCAGAGGCAGCTCAGAGTCAGCCATATTGCTGTGGGACTGGAGTCATATGTGAGCCAGACCAGGCAAGAATGCCAGATGTCCCTCTCTACAGGACATATGTGAACAAGTTGATATTTAGCAGATAATCAACAATGCTTATACGGTGGCCTCACTAATGTCCTGTACAGATACACCATGACATCCCAATTCCTACTCTTAATGCCCTGCCCAATGAAGGGTAACCATCCCAAACGCCTGCTTCACCAGCCAGTCTACCCATGACGGTAATTTCAAAAAACTGTGTACCTGCGTCCCTGGGTCACTGATTGACAACAGTACTCAGGGCCCGAACATTAATTGTACAAGTCCAGCCTGGTCTGCTTTACCACAATACAACGTCTTGCATTTCTCGACCTGTTCTTCCTAACTTCACCGGTCCAGCAGTACTGTTGATACCATTGTACTCTTCGATAACTCATCACTGTCCACATTATCACCAATTTCAGTCTCATTCACAAACTTGCTAACCATGACTCCTGTATTATCATCCAAATGATGCACAACAGCGACCCAGCACTGAACCCCATGGCACACCGTTAGTCACAGGCCTGAAGTTTGAGCGGCAACCCTCTATGAACACGCTCTGTCTCCTACAGTCAATCCTGTTTTGTATCCAGTTGGTGAGCGCTCCCTGGTTATGTGTGATCTAAACTTACTATCCAGTCTGCCACGCAGCACCTTGTTAAAGGCCTTGCTAAAGTTCATGTGGACATCGTGTACTGCTCTGCTTTGATCCTTCACTTGTCTACCTTCACACTCACATTTGAGGCATGATTTCCCATGCACAAAGCCATGCTGACGATCGTTAATCTGTCCTTACCTTTCCAAAGGTATGATGATCGTTTCCCTCAGAATCTCCTCCAACAACTTACCACCCCGGCATCAGTCTACCTGGTCTGTAGTGGCTGTTGATGATGCAAATATCTCTGGAAGGGGCCCTCCAATTTCCCCCCTCGCTTCTCACAAGGCGCTGGGATACATCTGATCATGTCCCAAGGTTTTATCTAACTTATTGCATTTTAAGACATCGAGCACCTCCAGTTCTCCAATGTGAACTTTTTTCAAGACACATCTATGTAGTTTCCCAAGTTCCCGAGCTTCCATGTCTTTCTCCGTAGTAAATCCGAACACAAAATATTTGTTCAGTATCTCACCCATCAGCAGTGATTCCACACAGACAGCCTCATTGACCTTTCAGGGGCCCTAATAGTACCATCCTCCAGGTTCTGCAGCCCTTCATACCTCGTAACATGGCCCGGACTCTCCAACTCCTCCTTCCTTTGCAATGTTCCCCAGAAGGGCACTGGAGGATGGTGGGGGCTACAGAGATGTGGAGGGACATCAGGACGGGAGGATTTTGCAGACGTTAGGAATATATGGACTTGAGGAGGTTTCACAGCTTATGAGTGTTGTAGGGACTGGAGAAAGTTACAAAGATAGGGATAGTTTTAGATTGGAGGATTCTGCAGAAAACCTTCACGTGGTTAAAGGCAGGATTCTTAGCAGGGTGCATGAACAAAGGGATCCTGTGTCCCTCAGGTTACCACCCAAGATGACAGGGTGTTAGGAAGGCATATGTGTGTTGGCTTTCATTAGCAGGGGGATTGAGTTTTCGAGATGCGAGGTTTTGCTGCAGCTCTACAGAACCCCAGTTAGACCACACTTCGAATATTGTGAACAGTTCGGTTCGCTTCATTATAGGGAGGACGTGGAAGCTTTAAAGACAGTGCAGAGGAGATTTAGCAGGATGCTGTCTGGACTGGAGGGCATGTCCATAGAAGGTAGATTGTGGAAGCTAGGGCTTTTCTGATCAGAGCGAAGGAGGAAGAATGGTGACATGATAGAGGTGTACAAGGGAATGAGAGGCATAGATAGAGTGGATAACCAGAGACTACTTCCCATGGCGAAATGGCTATCACAAGGCGACATAAGTTTAGGGTAATTGGCGGAAGGTTTAGCTTAGATATCAGAGGGATATGGGCCAGGTGCTGGCAGTTAGGACTAGGTTGGGTTGGGATATCCTGTTGGCATGGACGGGACTGGTAAGTTATTGACACAGAGAGTGGTGGGTGCGTGAAATGGACTGCCAGCCATGGTCGTAGATTCAGACACATTACGGACATCTAAGCAACTCTTGGATAGGCACATCAATGATAGTAAAATGGAAGGTATGCAGGTTAGTTTAGTCTTCAGAGTAGGATAAAAGGTCAGCATAATATTGAGGGATGAAGGGCTTGTACTGGAATGTGCTATTTCACGTTCTAAATTGCAAGGGTTACTATGGCATCAAGTGGTTTCGGGAAGCGGGAGAGGATGCGAGCTGAATGAAGAGACACAAATAGGAGGCATTGCTAAGATTGTATGAGGTAACAGAGACAGAGGGTTGTGGGGACTGAGGTGGTTTCACAGGGAGGGAGGAGCATACAGCCACAGGAGGTTACAGAAATGTGGAGAGTTGTAGGGCCTACAGGGGTTGCAGGCAGCTGGGAGTTGGGAGGGATGGATCAGTTTACAGGGATAAAGTGTTGGTAGGATGGGGTGTTTTACACACACAGGAATGTTTTAGGTGAATAGGTCAGATTACAGAGAAAAAGTGGGTTGTACAGATTGGAAAAAACAAATAGACATGTGGAGGGTAGTCGTGAAAGAAGATGTTTATAGATACAGGAATGCTTATGTTCTGCAGGTTATTTGGACATGGAGGGTGTGGAATCATACAGATTTTCCAAGAGATTAAAGACAACAATTTTGGTTGGAGACAGTTTCACAGATTAGGGAGCATTAGTAACCTCCTCCAGTTTGGTCAGAGTGGGAAGAGTTGTAGGGGAGGGTGATATTTACACATGTAAGAGCTGGAGAAGATTATGGAAATGAGTAGATGGATAGAGACACTGGATTAGCTTACATTGACAGGGTGGGTGCTGGCAATAGGAAGATATCACATGGATAGTGGGTCTTGTAGGAACTGGATCGGAAGAGTCACAGGCATTGGAATGACTTCTGCAGATTGGGAGTGTTACAGGGACTGAGAGGATCGTAGGGTCTCCACAGATTGATCGTGTCTTTAAGAATAGAAGGGTTTATGTAGATATGGATAGCTTAACCCAATGCATGCAGTTTCATTTCAAGACCAGAGCCTTATTATCCCTCATCAGCCAAGGATCCCTAAACCTGCCAACTTTTCCCTTTACCCCAATGGAGCATACTGACCCTGGATTCTTGAGATGCCTCCCATTTGCCAGTTGTTCGTTTTCCTTCAAACAGACCCACCCAATCGATTAAAATCATAATGTGGAGGTGCTGGTGTCGGACTGGGGGTGGACAAAGTTAAAAATCATCCGACACTCGGTTCCAGTCCAACCGGTTTATTTGAAAGCACCAGCTTTCAGAGCACTGCTTCTTCATCAGGTGGTTGTGGAGCACAATCCTAAGGCACAGAATTTATAGCAACAGGATGGTAGTGCCATAGAATATAATATTCAAACAAATTTAGTTTAAGCCTTTCATCTGTTACAGTGATCACCAGCGCTTTCAAAGCGAGTTGGATTATAGCTGGGCGTTGTGCAATTTTAAATTCACGGCATTGACGCTGGCCAGATCCTGCAGAATGGCCCCAAACCTGTCCCTGTTCCAGTTTTCCTCTTCAATTGTGGACCTGCTGATCTTTTTCCATAACTATGTTAAAACGAAGACAGTTGTGGGCACTGGACCCAAAGTGCTCTCCGAATGACAGTTCAATCACTTGCCCAACCTTGTTTTCTGAGGGAAGGCCCAGTGTTGCACCTACCTGAGTAGAGTAGGGCCCTCTGCATATTGATTTAGGAACCTTCCTTGGACACATTTGAACAATTGCCCTCCGTCCAGGTCTTCTTATACTCGAGGTGGCCCAGTCGATACAGGGAATATTAAACTCTCCAGCCTGCACTCCTCTATTATTCCTATAGTTATCTGCAATCTCTACACAGCTGCTCCTCTGGTATCTGTTGGGTATACAACAGTATACAATACAGTCTCAACAAAGTGACCACTCCCCTTCTTCTTTCTAACTTCTAAGCATGTGGAATTTTAAATGAATATATGTTTTAAAAATTGGAATTAACAATCCATAAGTAAGTATTGATAAAAATCCAAACAATTGACCTTCAGAGAAAGACAACAGTTCACTCTCCTGTAGTCTGCACGACATACCCACAGCAAAGTGTTTGCCTCTCAATTACCCTGTGAAATGGGCGAGCCAGCTGCTTAGCTCAAGGGCAGCAAGGGATGGGCAATAAAGGCTAGTCAGCCAGAGACATCCACATCCCATACCTGATTTTTTTAAAAATCCATTCAGATTGGTCCCAGCACAGTTCCAGTGGAACAACCTCCTGGCCAATCACGTTGGTAGATTTATGGACAGGGCTTTAAACTGACAGAGAGGATGCAGGGACAGGCTTCAGGTGAAAGGAGCTTTCCAAATCCAGAGAGAAAACGTGAAGCATCGGAGCAGCATGGGGAATGTGACTGAAGACAACAGAAAGGAACAGGATGGGACAAAGTTTAACTAAAACTGTAGATCAGCAAATCCATTTGTGACAGGAAATTGTGCGAATGAGTAAATTATGTTTTTTTATTAATGGACAAAGTCTCTGTAACAAGGTCGATGGATTTGTGACACAGAGATAAAAGGGATTTAGACACCAGGGAGATGTGGTTACAGGGCGAACAAAAGGTGGGACATAAATATTCAATGATTCACAAACTTGTGCAAACTCAGGCAAAATGGGCAACGCTAACAATAATGGACAAGAAAGGCATTACAGAGAAAGCATTTGGCTGCAGATCATGGAGTAGAGTCAGTCTGAATGTAAATTCTGGCTACTACTTGCCAAGGACGCAAGCAGCAGAACACTTTTATCCAACGAACAACATTTCATGGCTCGTCACTGCAATAAATAGGAATTCATTGGAATTTTTAGTAAAGGCATGGTGAACATTTAGAGAAACGTCAATATTCACAAAGTCTGGGACAATCACACTGACAACAGTGATATTGGAAGAGGAGTTCAAAGAATTCTTTTCAGTGCTTCTTAAAATAACACATTGTGCAACTGGCGAGGGACGTAACTGTCTCAGAGAGACTGTTGTGTGATAAAACTTAGTGAATGAGTAATGTCACCTGGAGAGATCCTCTGGGAAATTGTGATTAAGTGCAGTTTAAAGAAATATAAAGTTTTAAAGTGAATCACAGAAAAGACAAGCTACAACTAGAAACAAAAATAGCCAATTACATGGGTTGGAGAGGAGAACTGACCAAGGTAAACAGGCTAAACAGACTGAAATATGTGCCTGTAAATGAACAGTGGAAAACATTTGAAGGAAAAGTGTAAAATACTCAACAAAAGGACATTCCACGAAAACAGACAAAAAATCAGGAAGAAATCCCCAGCGGTCCCTCACTCAGGACAAAATGGATCATATTAGATTATGCGGCTGAGAAGATCACCACAAAGTACTTAAAATCCTGAAGTGAGAGAGAGTTTTAGAGTAAGTTTTAAAGGGATTGCATTGGGTCTGCTAGCAGGAGTTGGGCAGTGGGAGGAGGAATCGTTGTCAAGGTTTATTGACACGATACCAATATGGAGAGGTGAAGGTGCTTGAGGTGGTGGGAGTGTTACAGACAGTGGTCAGGGCCTGAACGGTGTTACAAAGCCAGTACGGATTGCTGCAGCTGGAGGGGCTTGCAGAGGTAGGGAGGGACATATGTATTTTTATTTATTCTCTCATGGGATGTGGGTGTCACTGCCTGAACCAGCGTTCTTTGACCCCATGCTAATTACCCAGAGATTGTTGGGGCCCTGGTGGATAAATATAATACTTTGCTGGACACAGGTGAAGTGCTGAATGACTGGAGGATCGCTAATGTGGTTCCTTTGTTCAAGAAGGGCAGCAGGGTTAGGCCAGGTAATTACAGATCAAATAGTCTGACAGCAGGGGGAGGGATATTATTGGAAACAATTGTGAGGATGAATCGACACTTGCAAGGGTAAGGATCAACTCGGTTTAGTAATCACGGATTTGGCAGAGAAAGATATTGTCTGAGGAATTCAGTTCAGTTTTTTTGAAATGATGCTTAAGTATATTGATGAGGGCAGTGCAGATGATGTGCTTTACACGGACTTGACTACGTCCTGAAACAAGATCAAACATGGAAGGCTGGTCCAAAAGGACGGGGTTCCAAGGCAAGTTGGCAAATTGGATGCAAAATTGGTGAATAGAATACTTTCACCAGCGGGTGTACCACAGGGATCTGTGCAGGAACCATTGAACATTATTAACTCGGATGTGAAAGCAGAAGGTATCATTAGTCGGTTTGCAGATGACATGAAAGGTGAGGGTGTTGTTCACAGTGAGGAGGATGGTCTCCGTCTGCAGCCTGATGTCGATTGGATGATAATCTAAGCAGAGTTTAGTTCTGATTGAAGTGAGGTAATACTCTGTGGGAGGTACGATAAGCGAAGGACAGACATAATGAATGGTAGGTCCTTGCGGAGTACTGAGGAACACAGGGACCTTGGTGGACAAATCCATATATACCTGAAGGTGTCAGCACAGGGAGACAGGGTGGGAAAGGCACCTCAACTGGGAGCGGGAAAGGGACCCATATCCTGGTGGGGTGAATTGCTCGAGCTGCTCGAGAGAATATAACCTAGTCTGGCAGGGTGTTGGACCTTAAATAGACGTAAGGCCAGAAAGAAGATTGAGGCTGGTACACGAGTTAAAGACAGCAATTTCAGCAGACAAGGCAGGCAAGAACATAGCAGGGAATGGGGGAAACCTGATGATTAAACTGCATTTATTTCATTGCAAGTGGCCAGACAGCTAAGGAAGATGAACTCAAGGCATGGATTGGAACATGGGACTGGGAGATTATAGTTAGTACAGAAACACATCTGAGGGAGGGGCAGGACTGGCAGCTCATTGTTTCAATTAGAGATGCTACAGGAAGGGGAGGCAAGAGAGGACGCGTGGTGGTGGTGGGTTTTGATTGCATGACTCATCACAGCAGTACTTAGAGACGATATTCCTGTGGTATCGCCCAGTGAAGCTATGTTAGTGGAACAGAGAAATAAGAATGGGTCATCACTTTGATACGATCGGACTGCTGACCCCGAATAATCTGTGGCAGACTGAGGAACAAATATGGCGGGACATATTAAATATCAATCATAATAATAAGGCTGTTATGGTAGGGTTTGTGAACTTTCCAAACCTAGACTGGGACTGCCAGTGTTCAGCGTTTGCAAGGGAGGAATTTGGTAATTATGTTCTAGAAAACTCCCAATCAATATGTAAATGGCCTGAAAAGAGACAGGGGCAAAACCTGACCTCCACTTGGGAATTAAGGTAGGGAAAGGGACTGAGATGTGAGTGGGAAAGCATTTTGCCAAAGTGACCACAGTTCTAGTAGTTTGAAATTAGCTTTGGAAAAGGACAGACCTGGTCCACAAGTGCAAGTTATAAAATGGAGCCTGACCAATCTTGATCGTATTTGCCAGGAACTTTCAAAATGTGATTGGGGAAGGGAATTATTTACAGGGAAAGGGAAGTTTGGCAAGTGAGTATTTTAAAAGTGAGATAAACTGATCGATCAGCGCCAGCATTTTCCAGTTATTGTGCAGGTCAATGCTGACAGCATTCGGAAACACTGGCTGTCTATTGATGGTCTGGTCAAGGAAAAGGGGGCACATGTCAGGTATAGCCAGCTGCATCAAGGGAAACCCTGAGGATATACAGGGGCTGTAGGAATACACTTTGAGTAGAAAACAGGAAAGGAGAAGGAAAGGGGAATCCAAAAGTGATTGTATCAGTATATTAAGAGTGCATAAGTAACTGAGGACAAAATAGTGTCCATTAAAGATCAATGAGGCCATCGATGTGTGGAACTGCAGGATATTTGCTAAGATCCTAAACATTTTTTTCACTCCAGAACTTACTGTGGAGAAAGACTGGGGAACTCAGGGAACAAGAGTAATACATTAGTGGGCGGCACGGTGGCACAGTGGCACAGTGGTTAGCACTGTTGCCTCACAGCGCCAGAGACCCGGGTTCACTTCCCGCCTCAGGCGACTGACTGTGTGGAGTTTGCACGTTCTCCCCGTGTCTGCGTGGGTTTCCTCCGGGTGCTCCGGTTTCCTCCCACAGTCCAAAGATGTGCACGTCAGGTGAATTGGCCATGCTAAATTGCCTGTAGAGTTAGGTAAAGGGGTAAATGCACGGGAATGGGTGGGTTACGCTTCGGCGGGTCGGTGTGGACTTGTTGGGCCGAAGGGCCTGTTTCCACACTGTAATGTAATCTAATATAATCTGTAAGTAATTTAATCTAAAAGGGTGTAGACGTATATGGGCCAAATGCTGGAAAAGGGAATGGATTTAATTAGATCTTCTGGTGAGCCTGGACGAGTTGGGACTGAAGGGTCTGTTTCTATGCTGTATATCTCTATGACTTGAAAACAGCGCATGTTATAAAAGAGGTGGTGCTGGAGGTTTTAAAACTCAAAGCTTTGGCAAGACCCAGAACCTGATTAAGTGTATCACAGGACACTGTGGGATGCTCGGGAAGAAATTCTGGAGCCCCTAGCAAAGGTATGTGTACTACTGACAGCCATGTGTGATGGGCTGGCAGGCTGGATGGTAGCATCATGGACAGTGAAGGATGTTTTCTGAGATTACAAAGGGATCTTGATGAAGTGAGTGAATGGGCTGAAAATCTAGAGATGGAATTCAATCTGAATAAATACGAGGTAATGCATTTTGTAAAACAAACAAGGGTAGAGCTTATACAATTAATGTTAAGGCTTCGGTTAGTGTTTTAGAGCAGAGGGACGTCCGGGTTCAGCTACATAATTCTTGAAGCTTGCATCACAGGATGGATAAGACAGTGCTTGGCATGCCTGACTATTACTCAGTCCATTGAGTGGAGGATTTGGGACGTCATGTTGAGATTGTACAGACATTTGTGAGGCCTGTTCTGCAATACTCTGTCCAGTTCTGGTCGCCCACTTAACAGGGAGGATATTATTAAGTGCAGGGCATTCAGAAGAGATTTACCAGGATATTGCCGGGTATGGAAGGCTTGAGTTCTGAAAAATGGCTGGACAGGCTGAGTCTTTTTTCACTGGAGCCTGGAGGTTGAGACATGATGCTATAAAGTTTTATGGTAAAAAATAAGGTATATAGGTCAATTTAATGGTAGTTGCCTTTTCCTCAGGATGGGGGAGTCTGAAGAGGAGGGGCCACATTTTTAAGGTTAGAGGAGAGTGATGTTCAAAAATAAGATAAGGGGAAATTTGTTACACAGAGGGTGGTATGAGTGTGGATGAACTTCCTGAGAAAGGGGTTGATGTGGGTACAATTACAACATTTAAAAGATATTTGGATAAACAGGTGAATAGGGAAGGGTTGGAGTGATATGGGCCAGCAACAGGCAGCTGAGAAGAGTTTAGTTTTAGATTATGGTGGGTATCAGATGAAGGGTCAGTTTCCATGCTGCATGGCTCTATGACAAGAATGCGGTTTTATTCCATTATTGAAGAAAGGATCAGGGCTGGGTCCATTGATGTGCATCATCTACATAAACGACTTGGTTGAAAATATAGGAGTGATTGTGTGAAAGTTTGTTGATGATCAAATAAATAGTGTCGTGGGCAGTAAATACGGTTATCAAAGGGGATCATGACCAACTGGGCCAGTGGACCAAGGAATGAAAGATGGAGTTTAATTCAGCTGTTGGATTTTGCTAAGACAAACCAGGGAGGACTAACACAGTTAATGGAAGGGTTCTGGCCAGGGTTGTCGAACAGAGAGACAGAGAGAGAGAGAGAGAGAGAGAGAGAGAGAGAGAGAGAGAGAGAGAGAGAGAGAGAGAGAGAGAGACCAGGGGGTGCAAGTTACATTGTTCCTTGGAAGTGGCATCACAGGAGGACAGGATGGGGAAAGCGGCATTCGGCACATTTGCCGACATTGGCCAGCACTTTGTTACATGCGTTGGAGATATTTGTAACATTGACCTAAATATTTCCCCTTGGGCAGAGGAGGCCACGGGGTGACCTTATAAAGTTTTACAAAACCATGCGGGGCCTCAGTAAGGTGAATAGCCAAGGGTAGGTGAGTCCAAAACTAGAGGGTATAAACGGGAGGTGAGAGAGCAAGGATTTAAAGAGGGAGCTGAGGGGGAACATTATCCATAGGGGATGGTGCATAGATGGAACAGACTGCCTCAGGCACATGGGAGAAACAAGAACAATTACAACATGGAAAAGACAATTGGAGAGGTACTTTGAGAAGAAAAGGTTTGAAGAGATAAGGGCCAAATCCAGGGAATTGAGACTCGTTCAGTTTGGGTAACATGGGCAGCATTGATGAGTTGGACCACAGGTTCTGTTTCCGTGCGGTATCACTCTGTATCCAGTTAAAGAGGATTACAGTACCGAAATAAGGCATGTTGTAGACACTGAAGCAAGTTACAGCGATAGGGTTGGTAATCTGGAATGCAGTACATCTTAAATATGTGGAGGGACTAATCGGGAAAGGAGTAGGTTACAGGGACAACTACTTTTATAGGAGTTAAAAATTACTGAAGACACTGGTGCACAAGCCATGCTACAGATACAGTGTTGCAGAGTAGTGAGTCTTAGTACAGTGTTGGAGGGAGAACACAGAACAGAAAGATCCCAGGCAGCATTCCCAACCTCTCGTTGGAGGCCTGCTTTAACCTCTATTGTCCTGATGATCACTAAGACAACGCAGGCTTGGATTGATAACTCTGAACTCTCTATGCTGTCTCAGTGCAACATAAGTTAAAGTAGATGTGGTGATTGAGCCTGGGGTGTGTCTGTACTGTGCTCCCCATCCAGCAATGTATCTATATCATATCTTGTTAGCCGATGCTTGGAGCCCGCTCATTGCTCTCTGCTCTGTGCACTGTGAGCGATCTTACCTCACTGCAGGATTTATTGAAGGCTCAAGAACCCCCTGCCCTTTGTCTCTCTGGCTGACCAACCATCTTCAAGGGGGTGATGGATGAGACACACAACAGTTCAGAAGTCTATTAGGTCAGGAACTTCCTGAGTACCGACAGGAGACAGAGAAATAGACTGAATGGGAAATTAGACTGATGCAAGTGAGGCTTACACAAGGAGAATGGAAATGAGCCCAATAGAGATCTGGAAAATCCCAAACTCCATCCCTGGCCTGTGCTGTTGCGTCTCTCTGGAGTGGAGAATTCTGTTGGCTCAGGATCTGGAGTAGCTGCAAGAGCGAGAGACACTGACAGAGGCAGCAATTAGACCCACACTGTGGGGGATACCACATGGAGAGCGACTGAGTGATATCACCAGAGTGCTGGAAGACTTCAGGATCACACAGTCATGTTGGAAGAATGGGTTTAGCTTCATGTATCAGTGCTCAGGGATGAGCAACCAGTGAGCAAAACGAAGTGATGGGGAGGTCTTGCTAAAACGATGCAATTGTGAAGTGATGGCCTAGTAACATTATTGTTGGGGCATTTATCCAAAACCTCAGCTAATGTTCAGGGGAGGCAGGTTTGAATCCCATCATAAGATATGGTGTAATTTAAAATCAATAATTTTAAAAATAACAATTAACAATCCATAAACAAATATGAAACTATAGCTGATGTTCAAAAATCACAATCCCTTAGATTAGATTCCATACAGTGTGGAAACAGGCCTTTTGGCCCAACTCGTCCACGCCATCCCTCCGAAGCGTAACCCACTCAGACCCATCTCCCTAAACCTAATACACCAATTCGCCTGACCTGCACGTCTTTGGACTGTGGGAGGAAACCGGAGCACCCGGAGGCAGTTCACGCAGACACGGGGAGAATGTGCATACTCCACACAATCGCCCGCGGCTGGAATCGAACCTGGGACCATGGTGCTGTGGTGCAGTAGTGCTAATCACTGAGCCACCGTGACGCCCACTTGTCCTTTCGACAACAAGATCCGATAATCCTCACGTGGTCTGCACGACATACCCACAGCAAAGTGTTTGCATCTCAATTGCCCTCTGAAATGGCCAAGCTCATGGGCAGCTAGGGCTGGGAAATAAAGGCTGGTCAGCCAGAGACACCCACATCCCCGACCTGATTTATAAAAAAATCCAATAGAATGGTCCCACTGTAACCGTGCTGGGACCAGTGTCCTGGCCAATCATGTCAGTAGGTTTAAGGACAGGGCTTTAAACTGACAGAGAGGATGCAGGGACAGGATCCAGGTGAAAGGAGCTTTCCAAATCCAAAGAGAAAAGGCGAAGTATCGGAACAGTATGGGGATGTGGCTGAAGGCTGAAGGATGGGACAGTGATTAACTAAAAAAGTACATCAGTGAATAGGTGTGTGACAGGAAATTGTGGGAAAGAGTAAATCATGTTTTTTTTTAATGGACAACGTCTTATCAATAAGGCAGATGGATTTGTGACACTGAGATAAAAGAGGTTTAGGCACCAGAGAGATATGGTGACAGGGTGAACAAAAGGTGGACATAAATATTCAATGGATCACAACCTTGCGGAAACTCAGGCAAAATGGGTAATGCTAACAATAATGGATAAGAAAGGCATTACAGAGAAAGCATTTGGTCTCAGGTTATGAAGTAGACTCAGTCTTAATGTAATTTCTGGCTACTACTTGCCGAGGACACAAGCAGCAGAACAGTTTTAGCCACCGAACAGCATTTCATTGCTCATCACTGCATTACACAGGAACTCATTGGAATTTTTAAGAAACACATTGTGATAATTTTGGGAAAAGTCAATATTAGCATAATGTGGGACAGTCACACTGGCAAGAGTGATATTGGAAGAGGAGTTCAGAGAATTAGTTTTCAGTGTTTCTTTGAATAATAAATTGTGCAACTGGCTCGGGACGGAACTATCTCAGAGCGACCATTGTGTGATGAAACTTAGTGAATGAGTAATGTCACCTGGAGAGATCCTCTGAGAAATTGTGATAAAGTGCAGTTTAAAGAAATATAAATTCTAAAGTGAATCACAGAAAGGACAAGCTACAACTAGAAACAGAAATAACCAATAACATGAGTTTGAGACGAGAACTTACCAAGGTAAATAGGCTAAACGGACTGAAAAATGTGCCTGTCAATGAACAGTAGAAAACATTTGAAGGAGCAGTGTAAAACACACAACAAAAGGATGTTCCATTGAAACAGACAAATCCTCAGCAAGAAATCCCCATCGGTCCCACACTCAAGTAAAAAGGATCATATTAGATTATCGGGCTGAGAGGATCACCAAAAAGTACTTAAAATCCTGAAGTGAGAGAATGTTTTAGGAGTACATTTTAAAGGGATTGCAAAGGGTCTGCTCGCAGGAGGAGGTCAAATGGAAGAGGGAATAATTGTCAAGTTTTTATGTCACAAAAGGAACCGGGAGAGGTGAAGGTGCTGGAGGTGGTGAGAGTGTTACAGAGAGTGGTCAGGGTCTGAACGGTGTCACAAAGCCAGTATAGATTGCTGCAGATGGAGGGGTTTGCAGAGGTAGGGAGGGACATATGTATTTTTATTTATTCATTCATGGGATGAGGATGTCACTGATTGGACCAACATTCTTTGCCCCAATATTAATTACCCCGAGTATAGCACAGAGTCAGCCATATTGCTGTGAGTCTGGTGTCACGTGCAGGCCAGGACCAGGTTAGAATGTCAGATGTTCTTCTCTAAAGGACCTAAGCGAGACATATGAGTACTTCCTACTGGTCAACAATGCTTTTATGGTGGTCTCACCAATGTCCTGTACAGCCACAACATGACATCCCAACTCCTACTCTCAATGCTCTGACCAATGAAGGTAACTGTCCCAAACGCCTGCTTCACCAGCCTGTCTACCTGTGACACCACTTACAAAGAACTGTGTACCTGCATCCCTGGGTCACTGACTGACAAACGCCTTAACTCCCTCAA
Source organism: Chiloscyllium plagiosum (assembly GCF_037043375.1). Lineage (NCBI taxonomy): Eukaryota > Metazoa > Chordata > Chondrichthyes > Orectolobiformes > Hemiscylliidae > Chiloscyllium > Chiloscyllium plagiosum. Next base: position 1,815,276 of record NW_028270188.1, on the reverse strand, counting down.
CCTTTCTTCATAAGACATGCTCTCCAGTCCAGGTAGCATCCTGGTAAATCTCCTCTTTACCCTGTCTAAAGCTTCCACATCCTTCCTGTAATGAAGGGACCAAAATTGAACACAATATTCTAATTGGCATCTAAACAGGGTTGTATAGAGCTGCAGCATAAATTCGTGGCTTTAAAACTAAATCCCCCAGCTAATGAAAGCCAATACATCATATTCTTTCCTAACAACACTATCAGCTTGGTGGCAATTTTGATTGATCTCTGGTCATGAAATCCAAGATCTACCTGTTCCTCCACATTATTCAGTATTCTGCCTTTACCCCTGTATTCTGCATTCAAGTCTCACCTTCCAAAATGCATCACTTCACACTTTTCCAGATTGACTTTCATCTGCCACTTGTCAGCCCAGCTCTGCATCCTGTCGTTGCCCCGTTGCAAACTCCAACAGTCCTCCACACTATTCACCACTCCACCAGCGCCTGTGTCATTGGCAAACTTACTTCCCCACTCTTCCACTCACACATCCAAGTCATTCATAAAATCACAAAGAGCAGAGATTTTTTGACCTCTCCCTGCAGAAAACCACTGGTCACCGAGCTCTGGGCTGAATGATTTCCATCTGTCATCACCCTCCGTCTTGTATGGGCCAGGAATTCTGTATCCAGACAGGCAGGTTTTCATGTATCCCATGCTCTGTACTTTCTCAATGAGCCATAAATGTGTTTTGGTCACATTTCCAAAGGATTCAATAAGATTTGTGAGGCATAACCTGTCCCTTACAAGTCATGCTGACTCTCTGTAATCAAACTATGGTTTTCCAAGGAATCATAAATCCTGACTCTCAGAGTCCTCTCCAATAATCTGCACATCACAGCCAGAAGACTGACAGGTCTGTAGTTCCCAGGATTATTTCTATTCCCTTTCTTGAACAATGCATGGCTGATTCACCTAAACTGCTCATCTTTGGACTGTCGGGGGAAACCGGATCACCTGCAGACATGGAGAGAATGTGCAAACTCCACACATACAGTCGCCTGGGGCTGGAATCGAAATTGTGTCCCAGATGCTGTGAGGCAGCAGTGCTAACCACTGAGCCACCGTGCTGCCCCATGTAACTCTCCAGAGCCCTGCTTCTGATCCTTGGTTCCTCAACGTTAAGTTAGCTTCCTTCTTCTTCTTGACTAGGTGTTGTACATCCCTTGGAACCTTGTCAAATGCTTTGCTGAAGTCCATGCGGATAACGTTGACTGCTCTGCCTTCATTTATCTCTTGACCAACTCCTCAAAGAGTTAATCCGGATTGCGAAATACTGTTTTCCATTCACAAAGCCATGCTGACTATCTCTAATCAGCCCTTGCCATTCGAAATATATGCAGCTCCTTTCGCTCAGAATCTCCTCCAATAACTTCCCCATCACTGGGCTTACTGGGCTGTAATTTCCTGGTGTTTCCCTGCAGCCCTTAAGTGATCGAATGGCATTAGCCGCCCTCCAGTCTTCCGGTAACTCATTGTGTCTGTTGATAATATAAATATCTCTGTTAGGGACACTGCAATCTCTTCCCTAGCTTCCCACAATATTCAAGACTGATCTACCTTTATTTGTTGTAAGATTCCAGCACTTTCTCTTCTCTGGTGAGGAATCTTTCCAAGACATCGCTATTTTTTCCCCAAGTTCCCGAGCTTCCATGTCTTTCGCCACAGTAAATTCTGACAACACTATTTTGTCTCATATCTCAACCACCTCCTGACAGTTAAGGTGCCCTATTCTCTACCAAGTTACTCTTTAGCCCTTATTGAAACTTTTTTAAAGGTTTCTGAAAATTCAAATAAACCGTATCCTCGGTACAACCACACCTACACCCATATCTACTCTGCCATTTATTTTCTCACCAATAAAAATACAATCCAACAGGCTCAAAAACACATTCTCTTTTTATTAAAAGTGCTTCTAAGGGTCCAGTTATTGTTTATTGACATATCCTTTCTCAAACATTCCAGCTCTCGACTTACTGTCAGGCTAACACTGTTTGGTTTCAGACTGGCAGCAGAAAGGGTTATGGGAGTTCTTGTTTATCAATCTGAAAAAGGTAGCTCGCAGGGACAGCAGGTAATATAGGTGTTGGAAATAGGGAGGGTCGAGGGGACTGAAGGACATTATGGAGATAGGGAGTGATGTGTGGCCTGAAGAGGCCAAAGAGATCTGCAGGGCTGTTGGGCCTGAAGGAGGTTGCACAGATCAGGAGGATCATGGGGATTGAAGGAGGTTACTCTGAACGGGAGGGTCGTTGGGTCTGGATGAGATTATGGAGATAGGGAGGGTCGTGGGGCCTTTTGCAAGTTATGGAGTTAGGGAGGTTTGTGGGGAATGATTCAGGTTACATGGAAAGGAAGAGTCGTGGGGACTAATGGAGTTTATGGAGATAGGGAGGGCTGTGGGGACTGAAGGATGTTATATAGATAGTAAGTTTACAGAGAAGCACAGGAAAGAAGAGCAGGTATCGGCCATTTGACCAGAGTCGGTCCCACCATTCAATATGATCATGACTGATCACCTCATCCAGTACAGTATTCCTGCTTTCACACCTTACTCTGATATTGTAGTGACTACTGGCATTTAGTGATACAGCGGGCTGTAGTAACTGGGACGGGGGTCGGGGTGGGGGGGTGCCTTACAGAGATAAGGAGGGTTGTGGAGGCTGGAACGGGTGACATTTACATGGAGGGTTTTAGGAATGGGAGGACTTTACAATGATTTGGAGGAATGCAGGGATGGGACATGGGAACAATCACAGGAAGGATTTTGGGAGCTCGATCTGAGACGGGTACAGCTGAGAACAGAAGTGAGTCAAACATTCAGGACAGGCAGGGACAAGGTAGGACTAATAAATTAAACTGCATTTATTTCAATGCAAGGGGCCGAACAGGGAAAGCAGATGAACTCAGGGCATGGTTAGGAACATGGGACTGGGATCTCATGACAATTACAGAAACATGGCTCAGGGATGGGCAGGACTGGCAGTTTAATGTTTCAGGATACAAATTCTACAGGAAGGATAGAAAGGGAGGCAAGAGAGGAGGGGGAGTGGCACTTTTGATAAGGGATAGCATTACAGCTGAGCTGAGGGAGGATATTCCCAAAAATACATCCAGGGAAGTTATTTAAGTGGAATTGAGAAATAAGAAAGGGGTGAATACCTTATTGGAATTGTATTATAGACCCCCAATAGTCAGATTGGAATTGCCAAACAAATTTGTAAGGCGATCTCAGCTATCTGTAAGAATAATAGGGTAGGTACGGGAGGGGATTTTAACTTTCCAAACATCGACTGGTACTGCCATAGTGTTAAAGGTTTAGATGTAGAGGAATTTCTTAAGTGTGTACAAGACAATTTTCTGATTCAGTATGTGGATGTACCTTCTAGAGAAGGTGCAAAACTTGACCTACTCTTAGGAAATAAGTGAGGTGTCAGTGGGGAAGCACTTTGGGGCCAGCGACCATAATTCTCTTCATTTTAAAATAGTGATGGAAAAGGATAGACAAGATCTAAAAGTTTAAGTTCTAAATTGGAGAAAGGCTAATTTTGGCGGTAATAGAACTTTGGAAAGTTGATTGGAGGTAGATGTTCGCAGCTAAAGGGATGGTTGAAAATGGAAAGCCTTCAGAAATGAGATAACAAGAGTCCAGAGAAAGTATATTCCTGTCAGGGTGAAAGGGAAGGCTGGTAAGTATTGGGAATTCTGGATGAATAAAGAAATTGAGTGTGTGGTTCAGGAAAAGAAGGAAGCATATGTCAGGTATAGACAGGATAGATCGAGTGAATCCTTAGAAGAGTATAAAGGAAGTAGGAGTATACTTAAGAGGGAAATCAGAATGGCAAAACGGGGACATGAGACAGGTCTGACAAATAGAATTAAGGAGAATGCAAAGGGCTTTTACTTATATATTAAGGAAAAAAGGGGAACAAGGGAGAGAATAGGGCCCCACAAAGATCAGCAAGGCGGCCTTTGTGTGGAGACGAAGAAAATGGGGGAGATATTAAATGAATATTTTGAATCAGTATTTACTGTAGAAAAGGATATGGAAGATTTAGACTGTAGGGAAATTAATGGTGACATCTTGCAAAATGTCCAGATTACAGAGGAGAAAGTGCTGGATGTCTTCAAACGGTTAAAGGTGAATAAATCTCCAGGAACTGATCAGGTGTACCCGAGAACTCTGTGGGAAGCTAGAGAAGTGATTCCTGGGCCTCTTGCTGAGATATTTATATCATCGATAATCACAGGTGAGATGCCGGAAGACTGGAGTTTGGCAAACGTGATGCCACTGTTGAAGAAGGGTGGTAAAGACAAGCCAGGGAATTATAGACCGGTGAGCCTGAACTCAGTGGTGGACAAGTTGTTAGAGGGAATCCTGAGGGAATCCTGTATTTGGAAAGGCAAGGACTGATTTGGAATATTCGACATGGTTTTGTGCGTGGGGAATCATGTCTCACAAACTTGATTGAGTTTTTTGAAGAAGTAGCAAAGAGGATTGAGGAGGGCAGAGTGATAGATGTGATCTATTTGGATTTCAGTGAGGCATTCGACAAGGTTCTCCATGGGAGACTGATTAGCAAGGTTAGAACTCATGCAGGACAGGGAAAACTAGCCATTTGGATACAGAACTAGCTCAAAGGTAAAAGACAGAGGGTGGTGGTGGAGGTTGTTTTTCAGACTGGAGGCCTGTGACCAGTGCAGTGCCACAAGGATCGGTGCTGGGCCCTCTACTTTTTGTCATTTAAATAAAGGATTTGGATGCGAGCATAAGATGACACCAAAATTGGAGTTTTAGTGAACAGCGAAGAGGGTTACAACAGGATTTGGACCAGGTGGGCCAATGGGCTAACTGGCAGATGGAGTTTAATTCAGATAAATGCGATGTGCTGCATTTTGGGAAAGCAAATCTTAGCAGGAATTATACACGTAATGGTAAGGTCCTAAGGAGTGTTGCTGACCAAAGAGACCTTGGAGTGCAAGTTCATAGCTCCTTGAAAGTAGAGTCGCAGGTAGATAGGATAGTGAAGGCGGCGTTTGGTATGCTTTCCTTTATTGGTCATAGTATTCAGTGCAGGATGTGGGAGTTCATGTTGCGTCTGTACAGGACATTGGTTTGGCCACTGTCGGAATATTTTGTGCTCTTCCGGTCTCCTTCCTATCGGAGGAATTGTTGTGAAACCTGAAAGAGTTCAGAAAAGATTTGCAAGGATGTTGCCAGGATTTGGAGGATTTGAGCTGCAGGGAGAGGCTGAACAGGCTGGGGCGATTTTCCCTGGAGCTTCGGAGACTTAGGGGTGACCTTACAGACGTTTACAAAATGATGAGGGGCATGGATAGGATAGGATAAATAGACAAAGTATTTTCCCGGGGTCAGCGAGTCCAGAACTCGAAGGCATAGGTTTAGGGTGAGAGGGGAAAGATATAAAAGACACTTAAAGGGCAACTTTTTCACTCGGAGGGTGGTACGTGTATTGAACGAGCTGCCAGAGGATGTGGTGGAGGCTGTTACAATTGCAACATTTAAGAGGCATTTGGATGGGTATATGAATGGGAAGGGTTTGGAGGAATGTGGGCAGGGTGCTGGCAAGTGGGACTAGATTGGTTTGGGATATCTGGTTGGCATGGACGGGTTGGACCGAAGGGTCTGTTTCCATGCTGTACATCTCTATGACTCTATCACTCATAGAGGTTATAGAAATAAACTGTGTGGTCGCGTCTGGAGGAGGTAAAAGGCGTAAAGGTTTGTAGTTACCGAAGGAAATTACATCAATCGGGACCAGCAGAGTTTACAGAGACTGAGTGCGTTTTAGAGACAGGAAGAGTTCATCGTCATCATTAGAAATGCAGAAACTAATTTATGAGAGAAGCAGGGTCACTCTGCTTTGTGCCCAGAGACAAGGAGGAGTCTAACAGCTGGAGGAGGTTACTAAGGTACAGAGCTTTTTTGTTGTTGTGACGGGGAAGGTTACAGAGATCATGAAGGTAGTAGGAATTCAAAAAAGTCACAAAGACAGGGAGGTTTTTCAGGTCTGGAAAGGACTACACTGACAGGGATGGCTTAAGGACCTGAAGAGTTGTTTTTCTTCAGTTAAGGAGAGATGTGACAGAACCCGGGATTAAAGGCAAAGGCAGAAACTTGGAGAGTTTTACTGATATGAGGAGCTTACAGGGATAAGCAGGATTGTAGGGGCTGATAGAGATTGGGGAAGTGGTATCTATGAAACAGACAGTGGAGAAACTGACAAAGAGAGGGTTCTGTGGAACAGATGAATTTACAGACAAGATGGTGATAATGAAGCCTGAGATTTTTCTCATGTTCCTTGCCCAGCATTGTTCCTACATCATGCCCTCAGGGTCTGAACTAAAGTCCACTAACCACTCCCTGAGCTGTTTACTGTGAGTGATCTCACCAGTTGCAGGATTTACTGAAGGCTCCAGATCTCACTCTCCACCTTTCTCTGGCTGACCAACTGTCTTCAATGTGGTGATGGACGAGACAGGAATTGGGAATTCTGCTGAGTCAGGGACATCAGGAATACCTACACGAGACAGAGAAGTCGACAGAATGGGAAATTAGACTAATGCAATGAAGGTTACACATGGAGAATGGCACTGAGTCCCACAGAGATCTGGAAATTCCCAGTCTCCATCCACGACCTGTGCAGTTGCTTCTCTCTGGAGTGGAGAATGCTGTTGGCTCAGGATCTGGAGTAGCTGCAAGAGCGAGAGACACTGACAGAGGCAGCAATTAGACCCACACAGTGAGGGATATCACATGAAGAGAGACAGTGATATCAGCAGAGTGCAGGGATGTATCAGGATCACACAATGGTATCATCAGAAGTGGTTCTGACCAGTGAGCACTGCTACTAGTACTCAGGGAGGACTGAGCTATTTTATTGGGATAGGCTCCTCTAGTACCAGGATTATGCAGTGTGCTATTAACGGACACAGATGAGAAGGGGGACAGGTCTCAGGTGAATGGAAATTCCCAAGTCCAAAGAGAAAGGTTTAAATATTGGAACACCATGGAGATATGAATGAAGACCAAACGAAAGAAACAGTAAGGGACTGAGTTTAATTAAAATACGACATTGTCAAACAGATTTGTGACAGGAAATTATTGGTTAAAATAAAGTAAATGCCATTTCCGCCCCTCACAATTCCTCATACACCACAAATGACATCACTTCCTGCCCTCACATCATCGCTGATGTCACACACTCAGTGACTTCCACGCCCCCCCTACTGCCGTGTTTGCCACCACTTCCACCCCCACCAACGCCACTCACCTGCATTCTGCTGACACTACCCCCAGGTCCCACCGTCAGCATCCCTGCTCCCAGAACCCTGAGGGGAACACCACCCCTGCTCATGGCTCCATCCCCATTCCCCCTAACACCACACCCATTCCAGTTACAGGCTCTGTCGCCTCCCCCAGCTCCACACCTACGCCTGGTCCCAGCTCCCAGTCCTGCCGAGTTTTCACCATTCCCCCTGACCTCCCCCTCACTGAGGACGAATGATCAGTCCTCAGCAAAGGCCTCACCTTTATCCCCCTCCATCCACACATCAATTAATTTAATACACGCCGTGACATTGAACACTTCTTCCACCATCTCCGCCTCAGAGCTTACTTTCACAATGAAGACTTCCGCCTATTTTCTGAGGACACCTTTGCCGGCCTCCAACACACTCCATCCACCTGGACACCCCGCGCTGGCCTATTACCTGCCTTCAATTTCTTCATTTCCAACTTCCACCAAGACATTAACCGCCTCAACCTGTCGACCCCCCTCCCCCACTCCAACCTCTCACCCTCACAACGTGCAGCCCTCCACTTCCTCTGCTCCAATACCGACCTCACAATCAAACCAGCAGATAAAGGGGGTGCAGTGGTAGTCTGGTGCACTGACCTCTACACCGCTGAAGCCATGATGCCAACTCAAAGACACCTCCTCCTACCACCCCCACTACCATGACCCACCTCCCATCACCAAACTGTCATCTCCCAGAGCATACAGAACCTCATCACCTCAGGAGGAGATCTCCCACCCACAGCTTCCAACCTCATAGTCTGGGAACCCCGCACTGCCCGGTTCTACATCCTTCCCAAGATCCACAAGCCTGACCACCCTGGCCGACCCATTGTCTCAGCATGCTCCTACCCCACCGAACTCATGTCTGCCTGCCTCGACATTGGCCTATCCCCCAGTGCAGGAACTACCCACATTCGTTCGAGACACCACTCACACCCTCCACTCCTCCAAGACTTCCGTTTCCCTGGCCCCCAACGCCCCATCTTCACAATGGATATCCAATCCCTCTACACCTCCATCCACCATGACCAGGACCTCCAAGCCCTCCGTTTCTTCATCTCCCGACCACAACAGTACCCTTCCACCGATACTCTCATTCGTTTGGATGAACTTGTTCTCACCCTTAACAATTTTTCCTTCAAATCCTCAGACTTCCTCCATATCAAAGGGGTAGCCATGGGCACACGTATGGGCCCCAGCTATGCCTGTCTCTTTGTTGGCTATGTAGAACAGTCCATCTTCCGTAGTTACAATGGCACCACTCCCCACGTCTTCCTCCGCAACATTGATTACTGCATTGGCACCACCTCGTGCTCCCGCTCCCTCGTGCTTCATCAACTTCACCAACACATTCCACCCTAACCTTAAATTTACCTGGACCATCTCTGATACCTCCCTCCCCTTCCTGGACCTCTCCATCCCCATTAATGACAAGGGACTTGACAACGACATTTTTTTCAAACCTACCGACTCCCACAGCTACCTAGATTACATATCTTCCCACCCTACCGCCTGCGAAATTCCCAATCCATATTCCCAATTCCTCCACCTCCGCGATACCTGCTCCCAGGTGGGCCAGTTCCACCATAGAACACACCAGATGGCCTCCTTCTTTAGAGATCGGAATTTCCCTTCCCACGTGGTAAAAGATGCCCTCCAATGCATCTCGTCCACATCCCGCACCTCCGCCTTCAAACCCCACCCCTCCAACCGTAACAAGGACAGAACGCCCCTGGTGCTCACCTTCCACCCTACCAACCTTCGCATAAACCAAATCATCCGCCGCCATTTCCGCCACCTCCAAACGGACCCCACCACCAGGGATATATTTCCCTCCCCACCCCTCACCACATTCCCTCCATGACTACCTGGTCAGTTCCACGCCCCCTAAAAACCCACCCTCCCTTCCTGGCACCGTCTCCTGCCACTGCAGGAATTGCAAAACCTGTGCCCACACCTCTCCCCTCACCACCATCAAAGGCCCCAAAGGAGCCTTTCCCATCCAAAGTTTTACCTGCACATCCACCAATATCATTTATTGTATCCGTTGCTCCCGATGCGGTCTCCTCTACATTGGGGAGACTGGACATCTTCTAGCAGAGCACTTTAGGGAACATTTCTGGTACACTCGCACCAATCAACCTCACCGCCCTGTGACCCAACATTTCAACTCCCCCTCCCACTCTGCCGAGGACATGGAGGTCCTGGGCTTCCTCCACTGCCACTTCCTCACCACCCGACGCCTAGAGGAAGAACGCCTCATCTTCCACCTCGGAACACTTCAACCCCAGGGCATCAATGTGGATTTCACCAGTTTCCTCATTTCCCCTTCCCCCATCTCACCCCACCTTCAGCCTTCCAGCTCAGCACCGCCCTCTTGATCTGTCCGAATGTCCTATCTCCCATCCCACCTATCCATTCCACCCTCGTCTCTGACCTATCACCCCCATCCTCACCCCCATTCACCCATTGTACTCTTTACTACCTTCCCCATCCTCCACTCTGACCTATCACCTTCTTTCCCACTCCATTCACCTATTGTACTCTATGCTACTTTCTCCCCATCCCCACCTCCCTCTGATTTATCTCCCCACTCTGCAGGATCCCGCCCTCTGTTTCTGATGAAGGGCTTTTGCCCGAAACATCGATTTTTCTGCTCCTCGGATGCTGCCTGACCTGCCGTGCTTTTCCAGCACGACTCTAATCTAGACTCTGGTTTCCAGCATCTGCAGTCCTTGTTTTTACCTTATTGGAGATAAGGCATGTTGTAGACACTGAACCAAGTTACAGGGATAGGGATGGTAATCTGGAATGCAGTACATTTCAAATATGTGGAGGGACTATCGGGAAGGGAGGAGGTTACAGCGATAGGATCTGCTATAGGAATTAAAAATTATTGAAGACACTGGGCAACAAGACATGCCATAGATACACTGATGCAGAGTAGTGAGTTTTAATATAACAGAACTTACATTGGGGTGGTGATTGAGCCTGGGGTGTGTGTGTGTGTACTGTGCACCCCTCCAGCACTGTATCTATGTCATGTTGTGTTAACGGATGTTTGGAGCCCTCTCATTGTTCTTTGCTCTGTGCACTGTGGGCGACATTACTTAACTCCAGGATTTATTGAAAGCTCCAGATCCCCATTCATTTTGTCTCTCTCTGGCAGACCAACTGCGTTCAATGTGGTGATGGACGATCCACCCAGCAGCTTGGAAGGCTATCGAGTCAGGACGTTCCTGAGTACCTACAGGAGACAGAGAAATAGACAGAATGGGAAGTTAAACAGATGCAGTGAGGGTTACACATGGAGAATGGCACTGAGTTCCACAGAGATCTGGAAAATGGAGCGATATTAAGTAATAGTCCCAGATTGCTGGAAGATGTCAGGATCACACAATTGTGTCAGACGAATGGGTCTCGCTTCATGATGCCCTGGTATCAGTTCTGAGGGATGAGCTTCCAGTGAGCAGGTGAAGTAATGGGCTAGTGGTATTATTGCGAGAGAATGTATCCAAAACCTCAACTAATATTCAGGGGAGGCAGGATTGAATCCCACCATCTGAAAAGGAGACATTTGAAATCAATAATTTAAAAAAAATAACTAACAATCCACAAATAAGTATGAAACCATTACTGATGTACAATAAATCCAAACACTTGTCCTTTCGAGAAGGACATCTGCCCATCCTCACGTGGTCTGCACGACATCCCCACAGCAAAGTGTTTGCCTCTCAATTACCCTCTGAAATGGCCGAGCAAGCTACTCAATTCAAGGGCAGCTAGGGCTGGGCAAGAAAGGCTGGTCAGCCAGAGTCACACACATCCCATACCTGATTTAAAAATCTATTAGGATGGTTCCCCTGGAACTGTGCTGGGACCAGTGCCCTGGCCAATCATGTCGGTAGGTTTATGGACAGGGCATTAAACTGACAGAGAGGATGGAGGTGAAAGGACCTTTCCGAATCCAAAGGGAAAAGGTGAAGCAATGTAATAGCATGGGAATGTGGCTGAAGACAAGCAGAAAGGAACAGGATGGGACAGAGTTCAATTAAAACTGTACATCAGCAAATAGATTTGTGACAGAAAATTGTAGAAGAGAGTATATTATGTTTTTTTTTGAATGGACAAGGTTGCTGCAATAAGGTCGATGGATTTGTGACACAGAGATGAAAGAGATTTAGACACCAGGGAGACATGGATACAGGGTGAACAAAAATATTCAGTGGTTCGTAATCTTGTGCAAACTCATGCAAAATGGGCAACACTAACAATAATGGATAACAAAGGCATTACAGAGAAAGCATTTGGCCTAATATCATGAAGTAGAGTCAGTCTGAATGTAAATTCTGGCTACTACTTGCCAAGGACACAAGCAGCAGAACAGTTTTATCTCACGAACAGCATTTCATGGCTCATTGCTGCATTAAACAGGAACCAAATGAAATTTTTTAACAAAGGCATTGTGATAATTTTGGAAAACTTCAATATTTGTATAATCTGGAACAATCACACGGTCAACATTGATATTGGTAGAGGAGTTCGGTTATTTTTTTTTCAGTGTTTCTTTGAAAAACACATTGTGCAACTGTTAAGGGACATAACTATCGCAGAGCGACCGTGTAATGAAACTTAGTGAATGAGTAATGTCACCTGGACAGATCCTTCGGGAAATTGTGATAAAGTGCAGTTTAAATAAATATAAAGTTTTAAAGTGAATCACAGAAAGGACAAACTGTAACTAGAAACAAAAATAGCCAATGACATGAGTTTGAGAGGCGAACTGGCCAAGGTAAATAGGCTAAACAGACTGAAATATGTGCCTGTAAATGAACAGTGGAAAACATTTGAAGGGACAGTATAAAACACTCAACAGAAGGATATTCAATTGAAACAGTAAAAACCTCAGCAAGAAATTCCCAATGACCCCTCACTCAGGACGAAAGGAATCACACTAGATTATGAGGCTGAGAAGATCACCAAAAAACACTTAAAATCCTGAAGTGAGAGAGTGTTTTATGAGTAAATGTTAATGGATTGGAATGGGTCTGCTCACAGGAGGAGGGCTGTGGGAAGGGGAACAACGGTCAGGGTTCATTGACATGATAGGAACAGGGAGAGGTGAAGGTGCTGGAGGTTGTCAGAGTGTTACAGAGAGTGGTCAGGGTGTTACAAAGCCAGGACGGATTGCTGCAGCTGGAGGGGTTTGCAGAGGTACGGAGAGATATATGTGTTTTTATTTACTCATTCATGGGATGTGGGTGTCACTGCCTGGAACAACGTTCTTTGACCCCTCTGCAAATTACTGAGAGGGTAGCTCAGAGTCAGCCATATTGCTGTGGGTCTGGAGTCAAATGTCGGCCAGATCAGGTTAGAACATTTGATGATGAAAATGTGTTGCTGGAAAAGCGCAGCAGGTCAGGCAGCATCCAAGGAACAGGGGAATCGTCGTTTCGGGTACAAGCCCTTCTTCAGGAATGAAGAAGGGCTTGTGCCCGAAACGTCTATTTTCCTGTTCGTTGGATGCTGCCTGACCTGCTGCGCTTTTCCAGCAACACATTCTCAGCTCTGATCTCCAGCATCTGCAGCCCTCACTTTCTCTCATAGAATAGATGTCCTTCCCTAAAGGAGGTTAGTGAACTAGATGAGTTCTTCCTACTGATCAACAATGTTTTAATAGTGGCCCGACCAATGTCTTTTACAGCCACAACATGACATCCCAACTCTTACTCTTAATGCTCCCCCGAATGAAGGTAACCATCCCAAACACCTGCATCACCATCCTGTCTACCTGTGACACCACATTCAAAGAACTGTGTACCTGGGTCACTGACTGACAACACTACCCAGGGCCCGAACATTAACTGTACAAGTCCCACCCTGGCTTGTTTCACCAAAATGAAACACCTCACCTTTATCTAATTAAACTCCATCTGCTATTCTTCAGCCCACTATCCCAGCAGTACTGTTCATCCTGTTGTATCACAGATAACCTTCTTCACTGTCCACTTTACCACCAATTTCAGTGTCACCCAAAACAATTACTTACCAGGAAACCAATATTCCCATCCAAACCATTTATCCAAATGACAAACACAGGGGACCCACTACACCGCTGGTCACATGTCTCCATTCATAAAAACAACATGTCTCCCACCACACTCTGTCTATAAACATCAAGCAAATTTTGTAACCAGTTCACTAGCTCTTCCTGAATGCCATATCCTTTTAAACTGATCTGACCTTATTACCCAGTTTACCAGACAGTACACAGAACGCAGAACAGTTGAGCCCAAGACCCTTCGGCCATGATTTCATGCCAACCTATTATCCAACTGTAAGATCAAACTAACCTACATACCCTTTATTTTACTATTATCCATGTATCTGTCCAAGAGTCTATTAAATGTCCCGAATGTGTCTAATTTTCCTACCATCATTGGCAGTCCATCCAACCACATATCATTCTCTATCCTCTTATCCATCCTCCATTCACCTTAAAATGACACCCCCTTGTAATAGCCATTTATGCCATTGGAGGAAAAGTCACCCCGCTCCCTTCTTCACTCCAATGAGAAAAGCCTTAGCTCCCTCAGCCTTTCTTCGTAAGAACTGCCCTCCATTCCAGGCAGCATCCTGGTAAATCTCCTATGTACGCTCTCTAAAACTTACACATCCTTCCTGTAAACAGGGGACCAGAACTGAACACAATATTCTAAGTGTGGTCTCACCAGGATGCTATAAAGATGCCGTAAAATCTCACGGCTCTTAAAATCAATCCCCTTGCTAAGGAAAGCCACCACAACATTTTTTTTTAACAATCCTACCAACGTGCGTGGCGATTTTGAGGGATCTATGAACACGAACACCATGGTCTCTCTGTTCCTCCACGCTGGTCAAGTATTCTGCCTTTCACCCTGTATTCTGTATTCAAATTCGACCTTCCAGAATGAATCACTTCACACTTTTCCAGATTGGACTCCATCTGCCACTTCCAGCCCAGCTCTGTGTCCTGTCAATGTCCCATTGCAACCTACAACAGCCCTCCACATTACCCACCACTCCACCAACCTTCATGTTATTGGCAAACTTACTAACCCACTCTCCAACATCCACATCCAAGTCATTTATAAAAATCACAGAGAGCAGAGTCCCAAAGCCGACTGTTACAGAACACCACTGGTCACTGAGCTCCAGGCTCAATACTGTCCATCTGCCGCCATACTCTCTTCTCTGGGCCATCCGATCCTGCACCAGACAGACAGATTTCTCTGTATCCCAATCATCCTTCTTTTCTGAATGATCCATCAACATCATCTGTCATATCCTCAAAGAATTCAAGAAGGTTTGTTAGGCATGACCTGCCCCTCACAAACCCATGCTGTCTCTAATTTAACTATGGCTTTCCAAGTAGTCATAAATCTTTTCTTTACAGTCCTCGCCAATAATCTGCACACCACAGACATTAGACCAAATCTGCAATTTCCAGAATTCTACCTACGTAACATGGCCTGGACTCTACAAATCTTCCCTCCTCTGCCATGTTCCCCAGAAGGGCACTGGAGGGTGGTGGGGATTACAGAGATAGGGAGGGATATCAGGACAGGAGGGGTTTGCAGACATTAGGAGGTTTGCAATGCCAAAAGGAGGCTTCAGTAATTGTGAGGTTTCATGGTGATGAAGGCATTTGAGGAGGGAGGGAGGGAGGATTGTAGGGAATTGAGAGGTCCTTTGTTAGGGCTGCAAGTGGTTACTGAGTCGGGGAGGGTGTAAGCACTGGTGGTTGTTACATAAACATGGTTTTGGTTGCAATGCAGGAAGAGGATTCAGGAAGCTGGAGACTATGGGGTCTGAACGAGGTTACACAAATGGGAAGAGTTGTCAGGAGTGGAGGTGTTTACAGAGACAGCAATGGTCTGATC